>NC_048218.1:29744658-29853935 GCF_002007445.2 Ailuropoda melanoleuca
TTTTTTTTTTTTTTTTGTAGTATTAAAAATTGTCCTGCATGTAGGGGCACCTGGGTGGCTGAGTCGGTTAGGCATCCAACTCTTGGTTTTGGGTCAGGTCATGATCTCAGGGTCTGGGACTGAGCCCTGAGTAGGGCTCCTTGCTCAACACAGAGTCTGAGATTCTTTCCCCTCCCTCTCCCTTCCTTTCTTTCCCCTTCTGCTCCTTCCCCTGCTCACTCTCTCTCTCTCCCTCTCTCTCATAAATAAATAAATAAAATCTTTTAAAAAATTGTCCTGCATGTATTTACCGGTGGAATTTCTCCCTCCTTGTTGTAGTCCCAAAAATAGCAATCTGATTTTTAAGGCAATAGGTGCTGTTTCAATAGGCTTTACATGAATGGTCACTCAGGATTTTATGTTGTACTTTGAACTTTGGAATAGTGCCAATGACCTTGAGGTTCACGAGTTAGACGGTTAAAGCAATGAAGCAGGAGAAACAAAGTGTTTATCCACGTTCCATCTCAGATATAATATCTTTCCAGCCTGACCTGAATCAGAAACAGAGCTGGAAATTATTAAGGCAGTGTGGAGAAGCATCTGGGAGTTTTATAAGCTTCTTTGCAACCTTCCCCTCCCCACCAAGCTTGTGACTATGTTTTTGCAGCACCACTTACACCTCAAAGGAAGAAACACAAGGAAAACACTCAGGTGGACCTTCTCAACTAATGGAATCATGTGCTTATCTGCAGACCTTATATTCATCCATTCACATATCTTGAGCCCAGTCAATTTTAAAATTTGTCTAATGATGCAAGCCACTTGCCATAAATAAATAAAAATGTTATCACACTGATTTTTAAAGTTTTCTCATAAATGTTTTTAGGGGAACATAGATTTATCACTATATTTGTATGCTATGAGAACGAAGCATAAATTATGTGACTAGCAAACTACTAGAGAACGGTGAGATATAGCAGTGTCTCAAGTCAAGTGGCTATTGCAAATCTAATTGAACCAAAGCTACTCAGATCTAATTCAACCAAGAAACTGCCAAACATGAATGAAAGTCAGAATGGAATGCAACCTCTCCTATTACTCTGCTACTCAGGGCAGATCAGGAAAAGTGCAAGGATAAACAGAGATATGCAAAGTATTTTTAGTAGGAGACAGAGTCCCTCAAGAGAGAAGGCAGGAAACTATAGTACTGCACAAATAAAAATTTTAAATTATTTCTTAAAGGAAAACACACACAAAATGAGCAACGAATATTTTTGCAAAAATGTACCTTGGATCCTGTTTAAATTATTGATGGGATTCAGGACATGTTATCCCGAAATTATGGTACCTTGGCATACTGAATATTTTAAACTGAAGGATTTTGAGAAAATAGCAGAAATAGGAATGTCTCTCTGACCCTTCCCTCCACCTCACTCTTCTTCCTTGAAACAGGTCATAAAACTCCTATGTGAAAGGTATCTTCCCTGTACCAAGAGGAAGACATTTTTATCAATAGAGATGGGGCATTTGGGGCTGAGAAGTCTATAAAAACGAATCTTGTTAAATGAACCCTTACCTTCCTAGTTCCTTCTTCACCATTTACTACTCCTACCCCAACTCCCTCTGTCTTATCAATTCATCACAAGTTCCTGATCTGGGCACATCTTTGGGGACCTATTCTTTTATGAAGGCTCCCACGGACATGTGGAAATTCAGTAAAATTGGAATGTTTTTCTCCTGTTAATCCGTCTTTGTCAGTCTGATTTTCAGANGTCTCCCTCTCTCTCATAAATAAATAAATAAAATCTTTAAAAAAATTGTCCTGCATGTATTTACCAGTGGAATTTCTCCCTCCTTGTTGTAGTCCCAAAAATAGCAATCTGATTTTTAAGGCAATAGGTGCTGTTTCAATAGGCTTTACATGAATGGTCACTCAGGATTTTATGTTGTACTTTGAACTTTGGAATAGTGCCAATGACCTTGAGGTTCACGAGTTAGATGGTTAAAGCAATGAAGAAGGAGAAACAAAGTGTTTATCCACGTTCCATCTCAGGTATAATATCTTTCCAGCCTGACCTGAATCAGAAACAGAGCTGGAAATTATTAAGGCAGTGTGGAGAAGCATCTGGGAGTTTTATAAGCTTCTTTGCAACCTTCCCCTCCCCACCAAGCTTGTGACTATGTTTTGCAGCACCACTTACACCTCAAAGGAAGAACACAAGGAAAACACTCAGGTGGACCTTCTCAACTAATGGAATCATGTGCTAATCTGCAGACCTTATATTCATCCATTCACATATCTTGAGCCCAGTCAATTTTAAAATTTGTCTAGTGATGCAAGCCACTTGCCATAAATAAATAAAAATGTTATCACACTGATTTTTAAAGTTTTCTCATAAATGTGTTTAGGGGAACATAGATTTATCACTATATTTGTATGCTATGAGAACGAAGCATAAATTATGTGACTAGCAAACTACTAGAGAACGGTGAGATATAGCAGTGTCTCAAGTCAAGTGGCTATTGCAAATCTAATTGAACCAAAGCTACTCAGATCTAATTCAACCAAGAAACTGCCAAACATGAATGAAAGTCAGAATGGAATGCAACCTCTCCTATTACTCTGCTACTCAGGGCAGATCAGGAAAAGTGCAAGGATGAACAGAGATATGCAAAGTATTTTTAGTAGGAGACAGAGTCCCTCAAGAGAGAAGGCAGGAAACTATAGTACTGCACAAATAAAAATTTTAAATTATTTCTTAAAGGAAAACACACACAAAATGAGCAACGAATATTTTTGCAAAAATGTACCTTGGATCCTGTTTAAATTATTGATGGGATTCAGGACATGTTATCCCGAAATTATGGTACCTTGGCATACTGAATATTTTAAACTGAAGGATTTTGAGAAAATAGCAGAAATAGGAATGTCTCTCTGACCCTTCCCTCCACCTCACTCTTCTTCCTTGAAACAGGTCATAAAACTCCTATGTGAAAGGTATCTTCCCTGTACCAAGAGGAAGACATTTTTATCAATAGAGATGGGGCATTTGGGGCTGAGAAGTCTATAAAAACGAATCTTGTTAAATGAACCCTTACCTTCCTAGTTCCTTCTTCACCATTTACTACTCCTACCCCAACTCCCTCTGTCTTATCAATTCATCACAAGTTCCTGATCTGGGCACATCTTTGGGGACCTATTCTTTTATGAAGGCTCCCACGGACATGTGGAAATTCAGTAAAATTGGAATGTTTTTCTCCTGTTAATCCGTCTTTGTCAGTCTGATTTTCAGACCCAGTCAAGAGCTTTAAGAAGATGGAGGAAAACCTTTTCCTCCCCTACATAAGTGGCCAATGAGAACAGGAAAGAGAGATCAACATCATTAGTCATTAGAGAAATGAAAATTAAAACCACAATGAGATAATACTATTATGCACTAGAATGGTTATTATAAAAAAAGATTATCAATACCACAATTTCTGTGCGGAATTAGACAACCAGGACTTGCATACATTGTTGGTAATGATATAAAGCCTACAGCAATTGTCTATTTTGTACTTTGCATAAGACACGCTCTTTTCAAATTGAGGAAGAACTGATAAACAGAGTGTCCAAAATCAACATGTATGAAAACAATATAGGTCAACATAAAGAAAGTTGGTAAATTATGTATCATTAATTTTATTCCTAAAAATCTAGTTTAATGTTATAGTCTGAAACTCCTCCTTCCAGTGTAGAATGAGGAATTTTACTCAAAACAGATTTAAATGTGATATGATAGTGCAAAATCTATGTCATTAAGTATTATGATGGGGTTCAAGGCATTCTATCCCAGAATTTGACACATTAGCATGCTGAATATTTTTAAGCTGAAGCAGTTTGAGAAAACAGCAGAATCAGGAAGGTCACGCTGACATTCCTTCCGCCCTTCTTCCTTAAGATAGGTCGTAAAACCTTCGTGTGAGAGATGCCCTCCTTCAGAGGAAAAGAATAACCTTAACTCTAAAGACAAAAGGATGCTAAGAAAAATGGCAACAAAAAGGCATTGCTAAGTTTTCTCCTGTTTACTACACTTACGTCATACTCCTTAACTGATTATATTTATCCACAACTGTCCACTCTTTTAACATAGCATAAATATACTCAGGTCTAACCATTTCTTCACTTTTCTTATGGGTCTTCAGTTTCTTGTGNGTCATACTCCTTAACTGATTATATTTATCCACAACTGTCCACTCTTTTTAACATAGCATAAATATACTCAGGTCTAACCATTTCTTCACTTTTCTTATGGGTCTTCAGTTTCTTGTGAAGGCTCATATGTCATGTAAAACATATTAAATAAATGTTTCTCCTGTTAATCTGATTTTGTCAGTTTAATTTTCAGACCCTACCAGGGACCTTAGGAGGATCAAGGAAAACTTTTTCCTCCCCTACAGTTTCTTAAATTTTGAATTTATCTCCCTGGAATGATTCATTTTCTTAAATATTTCCCTTTTTACTAAACTCAGTAAAGAATATCCATCACTTCCTCACTGATACTCACTTTAGGGAGAGTCTTCTGGGTGCTCTCCTGAGTGGTTAGTGCTGAAAATCTGAGCAACTATCAAAAAGACGTGTTATTACCCATTCTCTCCATAACCTTTTAATCTAGTTGCTGAGGCAATTTTCTGGTATTCTACCATTGAACTAATTCTTAGGCATAAGGTGTTTTCACCAGGGGAAACCTGTTAAAAATACATTTTGAGATGCAGGAACGCATGGGGTAATTAGAAAGCCCTAAGTGGTATGTTTCATATCAGCAACGGCTTGGTTATTTTCTATATTCTCCTTGGATATTGGGAAGGATACACTGAAAGACAATTGGAGAGAAGTGCCTTATGCTTTCATTGTTGGATAGAAAAGGAACCCATTAACTATATTTTCAGATCCTTAAGAAAAGGGAAAAGTGAAGTGAGCAGAGAATTAGCATTTATCTATCATCAACTACACGTGAATGATTTTAAATGTACCACTAAGAAGCTTGCACCTTTTTAAGTTCATTTGGCTAGAAAGGGAAGATGTGACATTGATTTCTTTTTTCTGTTGTTCCTACCACATAACACGTTTTACCAATGTCCATGTCTTCCATTGCATCTAAGAAATTCNAAGAAAAGGGAAAAGTGAAGTGAGCAGAGAATTAGCATTTATCTATCATCAACTACACGTGAATGATTTTAAATGTACCACTAAGAAGCTTGCACCTTTTTAAGTTCATTTGGCTAGAAAGGGAAGATGTGACATTGATTTCTTTTTTCTGTTGTTCCTACCACATAACACGTTTTACCAATGTCCATGTCTTCCATTGTATCTAAGAAATTCAAATCTTAGCGTTGGAGAGTAGCAAACTATAGGAAATACTTAGCATGGCTTCTGAAAAGACTATAAATTTAATGAGACACCTCTTTACTTGATAAAAACAACAACAAAAAGGAAACAAAAACAAACTGAGATATGATATGGGAAAAAATACTGTTAGGCCCTTTTTGGATCAGATTATATGCTTTTCCTTTATTTATTAGCTTTGCCTCTTAATCAATTAAATATATATTACACTAAAATTTATATTCAGTAATTTGAAAGTAATTTCCTAAGGAATGACAGAATTGTGATTTACCCCATGTATACCTGTATCACACTAAGGTGAACAGAAAATCCCATGTTTTGGTGGGTAAACCTATGTTACCATCTAGTGGTAAAATATTAGAACCATGGACACAAACTCCCTGAGTCCTGGAGAGTTCATTCATTCATGAGTGCCAAAAATGCAACATATCACATAATGCTAATGTCACAGACAAGGGCTACAACTTTTGTTAGGATTCTGTGGTCTAATTGCATTCAGACAGGTTCTCATATGTATGGATACAAGGTTGGATTACAATGAAGCTTTATTAAAAGCATTTGCGTGTTTAATGCCTTATCAAGGTGTTGAACAATGCTTCCTTCAAGCCTGGATTGGGATGCAGTTCGTTATTTTTATTCAAACTGTAGACAATAATTTATAAATATTCTTCCTGAATTACCACTGGAAAATCACTAAGCTTAAAAAACAGGGATGCCCAGAAAACAATGGAGGTGGGGAAAATAAAATGGACTATGACTTGGACACAAGTTCAGGAATGGTTCTATCATGGGGAGAAGAGAACATTGTAAAATATACAGTAGTCTCAGTCTTTCTCTGGATGTTTCCTCATAATTTGATGCTAACTCCCCAATCTAGCAACTCTTTTCCATCTACCCATGGGAACACTGATAAAGGGAAAATGCAGATGAACCCATGGATGCAGATTGCCTTGGATCAGGAAAGAATATAAGGGATTAAGACAGGGGACAGGTGCACTACCCATCGATCTTACACACATTTTCCAAGAATCTGTCATGTGCTAGTTCTCTGCTAGTTACAAGAGCTACAGTAAGTAGGCAATGGTCTAACGGGGAGGAATTAACTTATAATGGCAGTCCATAATAAGTGATATCACAGAGACCCACATAAAATCTTGCTGAGCAAGGAATGAAGACTAAATAACTGACAATGGGGATCAGAAGAATCTTCATGGATGAGGGATCAATTGAACTTGTCACTGAATTATGAGTAGGGGCTTAACAAATGCTTAAAAAGCTCAAAGGCCCAGAAACATCAGAAAACTCTCCTGCTTGAAAAACAGTAAGAAGCTTTAGACCTTCTAAAGAAGACAAGCTTGTGTGTGGTGTTACAGTAAAAGATTCTAAGTAGTCAGAGAGTGATAAATGATGGGCAATAGGTAGAACAATGGAAATCACTAACAGAGAAGATAAGTAGGAAATCCATTTAAAACACATGCTATTGACTCACTAGATGCTGTTTCTGTATTTCTGTATTTTGTAATTGTATCTGGCATCCGCTTAAAGAAATTAACTACCAAAAGTTAGTTCCGTGAAAGCATTTTGTCTATTTTTATTACTGCTGAATCCCTAGTGATCAGAAAAGTANCTGTTTCTGTATTTCTGTATTTTGTAATTGTATCTGGCATCCGCTTAAAGAAATTAACGACCAAAAGTTAGTTCCGTGAAAGCATTTTGTCTATTTTTATTACTGCTGAATCCCTAGTGATCAGAAAAGTACCTGGCACATAGTTGCAGATAAGTAAACATGTAAATATGTGTAAATTGAAGTTTAAAGCTATTTAGTAAACATTTATTGAGCACTTGCTGTGTGCTGGCACTGTGACAAGATATGTTGTGTTGTTTTTTTACCCAAGAAGATCAAATTATAGATAAGTGATAACTATAAATGGTGAGAAACAGGCTTTCTCAAATGACTGGGAAATCTACCAGAACAGAAATGTTCAATATGGCAGTCACTAAGCATCTGTNCAAGTGATACTATAAACGGTGAGAAACAGGCTTTCTCAAATGACTGGGAAATCTACCAGAACAGAAATGTTCAATATGGCAGTCACTAAGCATCTGTAGCTACTGAGCAGTTGAAATGTGGCTAGTCTAATGTGAGATGTGCTATAAGTATAAAATACACTCTAGAATTCAAAGGTTTGGTACAAACAAAAAAGAATGCAAAAGTATCTCATTGAAAACTTTTGTACTGATTGCATATTGAAGTTTTAAAAATACATAGTGCCAGATAAAATATATCATTAAAGTTAAGTCACCTCTTCTTTTTTGGTTACTAAAAATGTAAAATTACATATGCAGCTCACTTTATATTTCTATTGGATAGTGTTTTGTTAGAAAATCAAGAATAAAAGTATTGTTTTAAATGTGTGGGTTAGAAAACCTCTATACATCCATTTCTCAGATTATATTAATTTTGAGTACTAAAGGGAGGGGTGAGTAGCTTGATAAACAATTTGAGGGACTTAGGTGAGTTATGTGATGAAAAAAGACGACTCAATTCTAGGCAAAAACCTAATTCGATGCTTTATGATTCATGTACAGATAAAGAGAATCAATCTTGATTCTCCACAAAGCCTGGGATTCCTTGCTGACCAGAGGAAAGAAGAAACTTTCAATAGTTTCTCTGGCAGGCTTTCAGATTTGACCTACTGCTCCAGCTTATTCATGGAATCGGGTTCTTTGTAAGAAGTTCCACTTCCTGGATATAGTAAAATAATACGATCACTGAAAATGGCGGAATTTGGGAGTTTCAGCTATGCGTCTAGTCACAGAGTTCTGAGACCTCCCTGTCAGAGCCATATGATCATGACCCAATGTGTGCTTCCTGCCTGGAAATGCCTTCCCCTCAGCCAACTCTGTTCCTAGCAATTCCCAGAACCCTATTGGAGGTGCGTGTTCCCATGTGAAATAGCAGTTTGTGAAAATTCGGTGCATTATGAGACCAGGAAACAAATATATTAGGAAGAAATTGGGATGCTGGAGCATGGATAACAGCACAGTTTGCTGGGCAGTGTTATTGTGGACTGGGGAAGTCATGAAAAAATTTTGTGTAGGAAGAACAAGTTGCGGTTTAAGGAGCATGTAGGCACCAGGCATTAGGAAGAGAGGAGGGAACAGAAATCTCACAAGCCGTCACATAAAAATGAAAAAAAATTGGTGGATAACCTGGCTTTTAAAACTTCTTCTGCCAGTGCAAACCTGGGTTCACATATGGACGAGGTTCAGTATAAATCTCATGCAGTGGAATGACTGTAGGTGTGCTGTAGTCATTATTGCTGTTTCTCAAATATTCCTAGTTCTTGCCACTTTCTAGCACATAACAGGATTTTGCTTCCTGGCAATCTTGTGTTTTGATGGGAGCATGGGATTAATTATATCCCACAAATCATTTGTGGAAGTTATGTAAGTGCCTTCTGAGCTAGAGTGTTCTATTATCAGTGCAAAACTGTCAATGCTATGGGGGATCTAAGACCTACAATTAACTGACTCACATTGGTCAAACTACTTTTCACAAAATAAGTGGAACCTGGACAGAACTAGCCTTTCTAAATAATTTATTATAGGGCTATTTAACATAATGAAAAGCTATACAATATAAAAAAAACTATCCAATCTACCAGACTTATTATTTAGTCTCCTGTCTCTCTCTCTCTCTCTATCCCTCTCTTTTTGGGGTACAACTAAAGGGAACACAGGATCTTAACCTCTAGGCTTCAATCCTCCTCATCCCCAGTCCCCAACCAGTGGTAAGTAGTTTCCTAATAGCATAAATGCTTTGCTTTCTCTTTCTTCGGAAGCTGCCTACACTGTCATTGTGGATTGTATTCAATATGAAGGCTCTCATCTGTGTGGCAACCAGATCTGAGCCCTTGCAAATGTTAGAAGAATGAGGGGATGACATTCACCTCTCACTAGTAGGAGCGAGAATCAACAAGCTATGAAAGCTTTCAAAGTTTATATATCTGAAATGAGAACTTCCATTTCTGAGATTGGTTCCCCTAGGATTAGTGTTGTTTGTTCCCTTGCTGTGATTGGTTAAACGCAAGATAGTCAATGTGATGTTTTAATCCCAGATGTAATTTATGTGGATACTGCCTTTTCAACCCTACCCACTCGGTGCTAGATTTTATAGATTATCAAATTGGACAGTACTCATATGTTTATGCTATGGCAATACCTGAAATTTAATGCACATTTTAACACTTGTGCACAATGAAAATACTTCCAGAGCTTTCTTTTACCTCTAGTGTGATGACTGCTAAGGTTCGAGATGGTGGCTTCTCTATCAACTTTGTTTTCTGTTTGATTGAAACTAAAGAGTTCTGCCATTAATAATCAGCAACGTGTGGAAAAAGAAAAGAATATCAAACCTGGAATTACTGGTCTGGATCATAATCTTTTTTCTTTTCCTTTTTTTTTTTTTTCACTAGCTATGTCACCATAGGAAAGTAAACCACCTTCTTTAAAATAAGGCCAATAATGGCAACCTAACTGAAAGCGATGCAAAACAAAATGAGCTAAAATAAAAGAAAAGGAGTCTACAGATGAATGGTAATTCACACTATAAGAAGCAGTTACATTTGACATCTTCTCCTGAAACTTCTCTAAAGTCTCTTTTAAAGCCCCTATATGACTAGTAGCATTTGAATGGTGGTAAAGTCAAAGCAAAGTCAAAGATGGTCCTTTAGTTTTCCAGTACAGATGGTGCTGACATCAACTAAAACAGAGATTATGGAAGAAGGTTTCCTGCTATGGTCTCAGAGAATAGAATGGCTTGCATGCCTAATTTAGGAAAATGTGGGTATCTTTTTTCTTAAATCTTCTTACACAGACTTTAGGAATGAAATTTCTCATTTGCATGTTAGGAGCTGAGCTCAATCGTCTTTTCTTCCCCAATACATAAGCACCCATATTAACTTCTCATGCACATCTAAATGGGGTACAATACTCTGTTCTGACTTTATCAGCCCTTCCCATATTAGTATTTAGAATTACTCACCACCCTGTCCCCCTTCCAATAGATTTTGGAGTTTCATTCCCAGGACTTAATGTATTTTGCCTCCATTTCTTTCTCTCTTCCAAGGCAAAAATATAGCAAGAATATAGAGTCTTACTCTGGCGTCTGCTTTAGTCTGTTTTGTTTTCTTTTCTTTTGATATTATTAGATTCCTATTTTTTTGTATTTATTCTTCACCTAGGAGAAGATCGCTCCTTGAGCCACTAAACAGTTTGTGTCTGTTGGTGCCACGTTTGTCAGCTGTGATTTTCTCTTATATTTCACCTCTCTCAGCATAATTGCTGTCAATCTTGCCCACCTTGAAGTTTGAGCAATACATAGTTAGAGTTTATTGATATTTTGGCTTTGCAACTATGTGAAGTAACATTTTAATTAGCATTTAGGCAGGGTTTGGGTTTTGTGAACAGAAAGAAAGATGTTTAATCTATTTCCCAGGGGCTCCTTCATTCATTCTTCAAACAATTATAGTTTACTTACTAAATACCTGTACTATAGGAGGCATCCAAGGAGAAATAAAATACATCATATTGTCCCTCAGTTTACAGTCTAGTTGAAGAAAAGAAATATATCTATCGACTATTTTAGTTTTGTTTTTCTAAAATATTTCAATTCTCTCTTGCTTTTACCTACAGATAAAATGGATTTGGCAACTGCCTTACATATTTGGACTATGTAGAGAGTCTATCTAAAAACAAAATAAGATTTCAGTGAAGCACTTTTTAATAGCAATTAAAAAAAAAAATCCCTAGTAATCTCCTTAAAAGTTTACTGGGTTTTGCTTAGGTAGCAGTATACACCAGAGATTTTATTGCACATAAAAGGTTGGTCACAGAATCATTCAAAAGTGATTCAGATTTCCCTTTCACTCTTATTAGTGGAAATTAACTACATCATACTTTTAGAATGTTTGTCAGTCTAATTTGCACTTAAGTAAAAATCTACTTACATAACTTATGTTCAGAATGCCAATATATAAACGAATAAGTGAGGGAATTCACAAAGAATTTAAAGAAAAAAACTAGTTAGATTTATTAATTAAATTCCAGCCTAGAGTTACTTCATTTCTCAACTTAATTGTCCCATGGAGACCTATCCTTTATCGCCTGTACATATATCACACACACACACTCAAACACACACACCAGGCACATACATATTTTAATTTAGTCCAATAGGAAACCATTATTCACCAAAAGCTTTGTTTGATTTCCATACTTTCAAAAACCTCCTCAGATCTATTTCCCTGCTGTCCTATTTTCTTTTAGCTCTATCCTGAAGAAAGCCTCTCTCTGTGATTTGAAACATTTCCCAGTGTCTATTGCAGTGGCTAATTTTTCATCTTATTAATACCAATAATATGATGCATTCAAGCACTCTGCAGTGTTTTGATAAGATTCCATGGGGGTCTAGCCTTTTCCAGCTATATAAAAATGTTCAAAAAATAAAGCATCATGGCAAAAATATATGCCCTGCTGACCATTTGTACCAAAGGAGATTAGAACACACGGTGGAAGCCTATTCTATAGAGAAGTGTTTTCTGAAGACAGGAGCCATGCAGAGGGCTTCATTACCTTCCGAACACTTAAAAATGAAAAATGGGAGGAAAGTATGTGGGGAATACTGGACAACAAGACATCATGCTAAACAGCACACCCATTATGATAAGAAAAGGGGGGGTGTGATTTAGAGAGTATTGATTTCAATTCCCATTTCAATAAAATGAGGAAAAAAATGGTAGCTTCAAGAGGGGAAAATAAAGTATTACTCTTTTATCAGACAGGTCACTTTGAGTTTGCTTACTCATTCCTTCCATCTCCTTCAGTCTCAACACCAAAAGCAGGAGAAAAAGAACACTGGTTTAAGAGGGTCATCAACAAAGGAATAAAAGGATTTATTTAATTCACCATAAAATTTCAGGAAAAACAATAACAATTGAATCATGTGACCTTTTTCAGATATGATCCATATGACACATTATAGTGAGCCTTGGAGCATATATAGGTTTCAGGAGACTGTGAAATTTTGGTGTACCTTAACATATCGTGAGCAATTGAGCATTTCTGACTGAGTGCTAAATTTTTAACTTGCCCTTGAGAGGTAATGCTATAAACTATTTGAAGAGTAACTTTGTTTAATGTGTTAAAAGATGTGAACTAAACAATTACTACTTCCAGTAATATTTTATTTAAAGAGTAGCATCCAACTGCAGAAAAGAAACATATTCTGTTTCCTACCACATTTGCTATGACAAAGGGTATTATGAAATCTCTGCCCCAGGAACTGCCTGAAAGTCATTTCTCATGTCCACATTTTGACTTTCTTACACTAAGTGAGGTAAGTAAAAGATACTACGATCCAGATAGCATAATAATAAATGAATAAAAACAAAAAAACCTCAAAAGTTCAAAAAATCTTAGAGACAATAAAATGACTCTATCAATTTTTGTAAAAATAAAAAATCAACTTTTTTCCATTATTTTAGCCCAAATGGCTCAATCTTAGCTCTCAAATCTCTGCTTCATTTATTTCAATTGGTGACAGAGCTTTTGAATGTGCTGGGAAAGCTTTGATCACTATCTCAACTATCCACACATCAAAGAGACCTCCGTATGTGTGTCTTCTGTATTTTTCTTGGCACCATATACACCAGAGATTTTATTGCACATAAAAGGTTGATCACAGAATCATTCAAAAGTGATTCAGATTTCCCTTTCACTCTTATTAGTGGAAATTAACTACATCATACTTTTAATATAATTGATAATTTGATCTAAAAGCTATATACAAAATGTTCTTTTTTTAAAACATGTTATTTATTTCTGAGAGAGAAAGAGAGCACAAGCGGGGGAGGGGGGCAAAGGGAGAAGCAGACTCCCTGCTGAGCAGGGAGCCTGATATGGCACTGGATCCCAGGACCCTGGGACCATGACCTGAACCAAAGTCAGATGTTTAACCAACTGAGCCACCCAGGTGCCCTGAAATGTTCTTAATAAAGCAAAAATTTCTTTAAATATGCTCAACTAAACTTTGAATGGATTTGCTTCATTACAATGCAAAAAAGGAAAATGTGGCAAAATGAATTACTTGACATTATTACCTCTTCCCTTTTAACATGTTAGGTGAATTTTTACAATGGAGAAATTCAGACTTACAATTCAGTAATGTGAAATACAAAGGACAATGATTTTGGAGGAGTTAGAAATACTGTATAGTTACAGTTTTTCAGGAACCCTCTTACAAAATCACAACACAATCACAGCATTCTCTCTTATGAGGACAGTATAGATCAAATGATTTGGATCTGGAAAAATAATATCTACAATTTTTTACAAATGTGCTTTTCCTACCCTTCAGTTCTTGGTCTAGTACCATGCAGCAAAATTAGGGTCCACATTCAACTCACTTTACCTGCTACATTTTGTGAATAGATTGAATAAAAGAAAATACAATGTAACAATTAATGTGGAAAATTGTAATATTTCTGATGAGTTACCAATGTGTTAATATATAGTTTTTGTTAAATTCAACTTTTTAATTAAGTTGTTGACATATTGAGAATGTCATCTGTAAAAAAAAATATGTATCAACAGGTAAGTCAAACAGAGGACCACGGGAATTACCCATTAGCAGTCATTACGTCACACTGGAAGACAACTTTCTAGAAAAATTATAAACAAAGAAATAAACAAAATAACTCAAAATCTTCCTTTGAGCTTTAGGGCTATAAATATGCTCATAATTATTTAAAGTAATTGTGAGCAAAGACTTGAATGCATTATGACAATTATACTGTGCTTTAAAAATGTAGCATCAGACAGTTTTGACAGCACTTCACATCAACTACTGAGACACTTAAGTTGCAAGTATTCCCAAAAGAAGAAAAAGAATATTCTGTGGAGTTGCATGCAAGATGGAAGCCCTCTGAACCACCTGAAGGGTTTAAGGTGGGTTTAGCCCTTCTGGTCTCTGCCTGTGTCTACAAAAGCAAATCAAAGTGGAGATATAAAGCAATTATCCTGATTAACCAAGCAAAAAATAATTCTCTGCAAGTCAGAAACAGGCAATTGTTGAGGCATGAATTATCCAGACTGGCTACTATCTATGTTGATTGAGTTCATCAGGTAACGCTATGCTACCTTATCTTGCTTCTATAGACAATAATAAAAAAAAAAGTATTATTGTGAATTACATCTAACATAAGCTTTGTGCCTGTATCTCCCTTCAGAACATGGTGCTAAAGGAAAGGTTTATTCCAGGAGACCAAGTACACATTGGAATAAGATGAAGATAAAGGAAAATTCCAATATTGTGGAAATGAGAATTCTATGGTTCTAATGACCACGTAGTGTCCACAAGCACCTCAGGCCAGAAAGATACAAAGAGGAAGACTAGATCATGGATAATCCAGTGATACATATCTCATTTCAACCTCAGAGACCTCACACCTATGTAGAGGAACCTGGCTAAATAAAGTATGCAGAGAGATAAGCAGATAAAATCAATTCAGGTTTTTAATGAAACCTGATATGAAAACTAAATAAATGGTTGAGATAGAGGGTGATCTATGTTAGGGCTCTCAGTCAAGATTTCCTTGAAAAGATGTATCAAAGTACCTATTTTTGCATCAGTGGCTTAAAACAACACACATTTATTATCTCACGATTTCTTTATGTCAGGCACCTTCTATAAACTTAGCTTAATCTTCTATTTTGGGGTTCCTCATAAGACTGTCATTAAGGTGTCTTTTAGGGCTAAGGTTTCATCTGGAGGTTCAACTGGAAAAGGATCCTCTTCCAAGCCCTGTTATGTGGTTGTGGGCCAGATTCAGTTCTGTTTGTTATTGGACTGAAGACTTCAGTGGATGGCTGTTGGTCAGGGGTCTCTTTCAAGTCCTTGCCATGTGGACTTATCAACATGACAACTTGTTTCATTAAAACCAGAAAGGGTGAGGGTCTTCTAGCAAGATGGAAGTCAGAATCTTTGTAATCTAATGATGGAACTAACATCTTCTAAATGTTGAGATATCCTACTGGTTAGGAGACAGTTATTACAGAAGAGGACATAGCACAAAGCCCTGAATACCAGGAAGCAGGGTCCCCATCACTGGGGGCCATAGTAGACATTATCTACCAGAGAAGATGTCATTGCAGCCTAACCATGAGACAAGTATGGGGAGGAATGCCCCAGTCAAAAGGAAATGCTGAGGGCCCAAAGTGGAAAAGCCAAGTATTCAAGAAACTGAAAGAAAATAGAATAAATAGAAAATTATGAGTGATGGGGAGAGTGTTAAAAGATGAACTGTGTCAGGTCAGGTAAGTCCTCCCAAGCCATACTAAGTAGCTTAATTTTATTCTAAGTGTAAGAAAATCTATTCACGGTTCCTTGGCAGGGGAGTCACATCATTTCATTTACTCTCTATGCAGGTAACTGAGCCTGTTGTGTGGAAAATGGAAAGGAGATCATATTAGTGGTAGTGATCCGATGATACCTGAGGCAAGACAATAGACAGTGTTCTTAATTCAGGTGGAGACAGTGGCAATAGAGGAAATACAGCACATTCAAGACACATTTTAGAGTAGAGTCAAAATGGCTTGAATGTGGAGGGTGAGAAAAAGGGATAATTTTAAAGACCACTAAACTTCTGGCTTACACAACAGGGTTGAGGGAATGATAGACTAAGATGAACAAGACTGTGGAGTGGGAATAGGAAAACAATCTGAAGAGGAAAAAAATCACAAGTTTGGTTTGTTAAACTTGAGATGTCTGTGAGACTTTAAGTAGAAATATCAAACAAGCAATTGGAAATAAACGTCTGGAGCTCAGGGAAAAGATTGGGCTAAATACTTAACTACACGAAATTAATGGAGTTTGTACATAACCAACACTCTAGAAAATGTATACTAATAAAGAATATTATATTTAGGTTTGAACACCAGATCTGCCATCAAATAGTTGTGCATTTTTAGGCAAGCCACGTTGTCACTTTAAGCCTTTGTTTTGTCAGTTGCAAATACATGTATGATTTAACATGTGTGAAATGTAAACTATATCATGTCTCCAGGAATTATTACTCAATTAACTATGTAGCCTTGGTTCAATTATGTAGCTTCTCTAACCCTTATCTCTCTGCATGAACAGATAGCACCCTATGAAATCTGCAGTCCCTTCCAGCTTCAAAATTCTATGATCGAAATACAGTGTATATTCACAATTATGTAGAATGGTTCTCTATTTAAAAATTTTTTTCAAAATGAACATTTAATTTAACTTCTAATTAGTACACTGAATATAGTATGCATGAATTTTCAAATACTTTAATATAAGCATCATTTTATGGAGAAAAACCAGAACTGAAATAAATATAATCCACAGGAGTTTTATTATATTATCTTAGCAAAATAAATATTCAGCATTGGATAGCAACTATCTAATTTCAAGATTTCCTTACCATCTTCATGCCCACAATAATACACAATCAGAGTATATTTAATAAATTCTGCAAAAGAAGGTAAGTGAAAAGAAATCATCTTTTTTTCATTTTACATTGGGCCAAAAGAATCCAACCCTTCTATTTAAAAACAAAAATTATTGTATTGGCCTAAATTATCCAAATTGGCTATTTCTTTTCTTTAGTATTTACCTTTGTTGCTTTCTTTATCAAACCCAGTCTTGATTAGCCCTATTATGATTATAGAGTTAATGTGCCTTTTACCAAAATTAACCTTATTGTAAAATAGACAATCATCTTAACAATATTTGCATATCTGTTTAGTATGAGAAGTTGCAAGTTGAAATGCTCATGACTTTTCAAAAAGCAACAAATTCATTATCTAAGCATTATAATTCACATTGTAATATATAAACATTAGCAACTGCTTAAGCTATTAAGCAAATACTCTGATTTGAATTTAATTTCTTTTTGTTTCCTTCATCACAATGCTTCGTTTTCCACAATAGTTCTTATGTATGTAGATATTTTTCTTAGGCAATAAAATGTAGTTATTTTTAGGGAATGATTGTAAAATTTTCACAATGAAATTCCATATTGTTCTCCCCCAATGATTCCTTAAACAAAATTTTTGTTTGTTTGTAGTTTTAGTATAATAAACAAGACAGAATCTAAAAATCATCCTTTTCTCTCATTTCAACTCTTCTACCCCACAGCAATTTGTTACATTTGTTGGCTAAAGTACGAAAAATTAATAGATAAGATTAAAATTAATAGATAAGTGCTATCACTACCATAAAAACATTAGCCATGGACTCCTAAGAGTAAAGTGACAGTCCACCTATGTTAGCCTCCTTCTTTCAACATTTTGTTTTTTTAAAAGATTTTATTTATTTATTTGAGAGAGAGAGAGAGAATGCACAAGCCAGGAGAGAGGCAGAGGGAGAAGCAGACTCCCTGCTGAACAGGGAGCTGGACATGGGACTTGATCCCAGGACCCCAGCATCATGACCTGAGCTAAAGGCAGATGCTTAACTGACTGAGCCATTCAGATGGCCCTCAACACTTTCCACTATTCTCTAAAGCTTTTATAGAAAGGATTTGGTTTTCAGAATTCTTAGCCAAATAAACCATGACCAAAAGACCTAAACAATTTATCTCACACTTTCATCAAATTTATAAAAACATAGAGGTGATATCAAAAGTGTGAGGTAAAAAACAAACGTCAATGATCTATTTAGTATGATTTGAGATTCTTATGGAATGTTCGTCCTTGGCTATGTCACGATCTTGGAAGGCAGAGATGAGTGCAAAGCATACAATGATAGCTAATGGGGAGGTGAGTCCAACCTTTATTTCGGTTTGTAAAAACTAGTGAAACCTTCCTTCTCTGTGAGAACACTTCTTCTGTGGCCTCTGTTTCCACGTGTGCATATGAATTAGAGGAGCAGACTCAGGAGGAAATGGTGGAATGCTAGAATTTAATACTTCAGTGAGCCTTTGCCTCAAGTGTTTCTATAATTTAGGAGAAGTTTTCAATGTTCACTTGCCTCAGTACCTGTTTTAAATCATGAGATTAATTTTCCCCTCCTATGAGAACGGTCAATCAGCAAACTGAATTCTTGCCTTGAATTTTTTCGTTAGTGTTCTTCCCCAAAGTTGGAGCTGCTCATGGCATCCTCCCTCTGCTGATCCTTCAACTATGTTGTCATCACGGCTCCTGGAGCCTCAACTACCTTTATGTCTTGCTATCAAGCAACAAAGCCACAATTTGACTCTGGTATCATTGTGAATTGCTCCTTCTCCAAAATCTTCAACCTAAAATTTTCCTGCACTCTGTCATACTTTCAATATTACGTTTATTTCACATTTTAACTAGAGAATCAGCAAGCTGCTCAATTGGGAAACATGTTGAAATTATGGAAGTATCTCAAATTGTTTATTTGATAATTTCTTCCTCTCCTTTTATTGGTCCTCTCTTTGTGGAACTTATATTATTTGGCTATTAGGCCTCCTTGACCAATCTTTTATATTTCTTTTCCTTTTCTCTTTTCATTTCTTAGTCTGTTTTATTTTCAGTCTCCTTTCTGAGAGTTTTCTTCAACTTTACATTCTATCCCTTCTGGAAAGTTATTCATTTTTTTCACTCATTTTTTTAATTCCCAAAAGCTGTTTTTGATTTTTAAGTCATTTGTTGGTTTTCTTTTTTGAGTATCATATTTCTTGTCTCCCTAAATTTATAAATAAAAGTGTTCTTTCCTCGAGTTTCTTATTGCAGAGTCTCTCTTAAAGTTGCTTTTTTCTGTTTGAATACTTTGCAACACACTGCCCATCAGATTCTTTCCTTAATTATCTGATGTTCTTTGACTGCCTGATCACATATATAAGTACAGCACTAAAACAATGTTTGGAAACTTCTTTTGTGTTGGGTGGGTTGAGGGGTAGGCTTATTCAGTGCAGTTCTTGGATGAGTGAATTTTCTGAACCATTTCCATATAGAACCTTTGATTTTAGTATTATATTTTTTAACTTAGGCTGATTAGAGTCCCTGGAAAAAGCTCAAACATATCCTACCTGTGGGGTCCATTCTAATTGCTGGATAGTAGAAAAGGACTGAGGGGTAATAACATTCAGCTTATAAACTGTGAATTAAATCCATCATTTTCAGTAAAGTGCCTCTGTCCTCAGCTGTGCTTGGTGCCTCTGGTTTATAGCCACTCCAGAGAATGAACTTGAGTTTCAGTGTTCTGCTGGCTTAAACAGAAGCAGTTGTGGAAACGTAAAGGAAGGGATTTGGTGGTTTGGCAACTTCTTGGTCTCCTAATGCTACTGAGATTAGACCCCCATACTTGGGCTTTGTATCTCTAATATAAATTGATTGCTTCTAGGCTTTCTGAAACATTGGCTAGGTTTCAGCTTTCTCAAGACTGGTGTGTCATTTACCAATCACCCAACCATCTGCTTTCTGGTTTCAATGTGTTTTTGCTATTTTCTTCGCTTGCATTGTCTTTTTGTCGTAGATTGAGGTCTTTAAAATATTCATTTACTATTATTTTAATGGAGTTTTGAGAATGAGCAAAACTAAATAAAGATGTCAATCTTTCATCTTTACCAGAAATTCAAACTCACTCATCAATTTGATGATGACATTTACCTTCTTGACGATTTTATTCTCCCAACTGTAGATGTTCTAACTACCATCCCAAACCTCAAACCATTACTAGCCATTTCAGTGAGACTCAGTGTAGCAATTTAAATCTTCCACATCATTAATTTACTTCCATTTACAAATTGTCAATTTCATAAGCTAGAATGCTTCATTCTTCCCCAAGGTCCTTCTCTCAATCTGTTTTCCTCTTGTGACAAAGTATTGCTAGAAAAAGTCATGAAAGCATATAATCAAATTTTATTCCAAACCTGTAATTACGAAAGGGTTTCTTTACTTCTTCAAAACTCATTTTGCTATATAATCAAGTCCTAAATCAGCAGCAAAATTTTTCTAGTCTCCTACCACTGTCAAAACTACTCTGATCATAATCTCATCATTGCCGTAAGTAAGTGGAGACAATGCAAAACAGGTTTCCACGTTTCTTCTCTCCACTTCAGTGCTACTTCTTCAACCGTCATTTCTTCCACCTTGTTATCTTCAAAGTACGGCAGATTTTTCTTACTCATTTTCTAATGCCACCGTGTGCCAAAGGCATATTTTATCCCACTTTCTCTCATTCTAGCTCCAATTATTAAATCTCATTCTGGTGTCTCTAGCAACTCCTAGAATATTTAGATCCATTCTATACTAAAACCAAAACAACTATAAGCCTTTTACTTACATGAATATCCCCTTAGTTTACTACAGTAACTCTCCCTTCTCCACTATTACCAAATTTCTAGTAAGAGCATTCTATAGCACTACATTAAATCTTATCCCTACAAAAATCTGTATTCTAGGCGAGTACTTTACTAAAGCTGGCTTTCAAAGGTATACAAGAAGTGATTGGAGTATTTTCTTTCTCTTTCTTCACCTTCCTTAATAGCCCTACAAAATTTTAAACTGTTCATTACAATGGCCTCCTTGAAGTTCTTGATTTTTTTGGCTTCCATACCACTATATTCTCTTTGCTTCCTCTCAATATTTCTGTATACTCTTTGTTCTTTTAATCCTCTTTCTTGACCATTGCAAGCATTTTTTCAATGTTTATTCTTCAAAATATTTTAGATTATCTCCTCCTTAGCATTTTTTTCTCTTAATTTTAAGGCTTCCATGGCTTTAGAAATCATTTTGAGTAAATGACTCCAGAGCTTACATTCATTGCCAATTTCTCTCCCAGGATACACTGCTGCATTTATAGCATTCTGATAAATAATGTAAATGATTTCTGGTATCCTATGATTCTAATATTTAATAGCAAAAACACTTACAGATGCTTTGAATTTACCCTTTTTCTCTTTTACATGGCCAAATGTGTAACAGCTTAAAACTCCCAGTCCCACTCAATATCTCCTTGTGCAAAAGTAGGGACATATACTCATTCGTTAACTCCATGCTGGAAGCAAATGCATCAGAAAATATTACTCCCTTGTTTCTGTTATCTGAACATCAAAGGATCAAAGAGAAATATACTACACAATCTATAGCAACCTAATGTTTTCATATCTCAAAATTGGCTGCTGATATTTAGTATAAATTCAGATGACAAATACAAATATTAATAAGGATTCACGGGTGTAGCAGTTAACCAGGAGTCATCTAGTCATATAACTTTCTACCTAATCACTTTAGTAGAAATTGCACATTCATAAATACAAAGTAAAGGAAAAAAATTGGAAAAACTTTCCAAAACAATAAGACTGACAAAGGAGTAATATCCCACAGTGCACACACACACACACACACACACACAGGGAGACAGAGAGAAAAAGTGATTTAAAATTAAAAAGTAAACAAGGCAAACTACTCATTAAATGGACAAGAGACATGAACAGGCAAATTACATATATATAAATCAAAATAACCCAAAGATACAGTAAATATATTAAATCTTTGGATAAATAAAAAGGTCTAAAATTAAAAAAAAATGCATTATAATTGTATACTTATGAATTGGCAAAGTTTAAAAAGAATTTTACTACCAGTATCAGAAAAGGTGTGGAGAGGGGCACCTGGGTGGCACAGCGGTTAAGCGTCTGCCTTCGGCTCAGGGCGTGATCCCGGTGTTGTGGGTTCGAGCCCCACGTCAGGCTCCTCTGCTATGAGCCTGCTTCTTCCTCTCCCACTCCCCCTGCTTGTGTTCCCTCTCTTGCTGGCTGTCTCTATCTCTGTCGAATAAATAAATAAAATCTTTAAAAAAAAAAAAAAAAAAAAAAAAGAAAAGGTGTGGAGAAAGAGTTACACAATTTTGGGAATGTGAAAATTGTCACATGTTTTCAGACAGGCAATTTAATGATATAGATCAGTAAACAATAAAAGACAAAAATGTTAATTTATATATGAGTATAATCCATGAAAAATTTTTACAAAAGATCTTTAAGATTAGATGTGTGCTACTTAATAGGAAGATTAAGATCTATTTTAGCAATTATATTAAATTATTTTTCAGTAATAGCCAATACTCATCCTATTCAATCTTTGAAACTAATATTTTACTTCTTATAATTGCAAACTAAAATTACATGCTAGCTGATAATCAGTAATTTTATTAGTATATACCTTTCTTTTTCATTAAAAGATCAGTTGTTATGTTTAATGAAATTAATATATTTCTGAATGTCTTATACATGATTATTTCTTAACTGTTCCTCAAAGCTTAACACCAGAATTCAAAATATGTATGTACATATAATTATGAAAGAAATATCATAATTTAATCATAATTTTTGCCTCTTAAATACTAGTTTTAGCTTCATATAGCATTGGATTATTTGAAAGATCATTAAAGAGTAGGGTGCCGGGGGGCTCAGTCGGTTAAGTGTCTGCCTTCGGCTCAGGTCATGATCTCTGGGTCCTGGGATGGAGCCCCACTTCGGGCTCCCTGCTTCAACTATTAGGTCGTTAAAAATAATTTTTATAAGTAACACATTTTTATTTTGGACATAATAAATAAAAAAAGTTTAAAGATTTCCTATTGTTAGCAAAATTTCTTTATCATATTTTTATCTATTTAAACAAGATATTTCAGCACTTATCTTTATAGACAGCAACAAAATAAAAACAAAACCAAAAGAAAAAAAAAACTGATGCTGAATTTATCTCATTCTAGATTTAAGTAATATCCATCAATAAACACAAACTACTTGAAAAATAATCCTCTTTTGTCTTATCAAGAGATACAGTTCAAATACTCAATATATATTTATCAAAATTACTAATATATTTACAGTTTTTAGTCAATTATATATAAATGTTAATTGAAATAAAACAATTCAGAATTTAAAAAATTTTTAAACTATTTTTAAACAATTTTATTAAACATAAAAATATTAAAAATAGGAAGTATAAACCCTATATATCCTTCTTGAAGCTTCTGCAAATGTTAACCTCATACATAACCACAAATACAGTAGTAAAAATTAAGAAATTAACATTGATTTAGTGCTAATCAACAGATCTTATTCAAGTAGCTCCAATTGTCTGGCTCATGTCCTTCTCCTGGTCCAGGTTCCAATTCCTGATCACACGTTGCATTCAGTTGTCATGTGTCCCTAGTCATCTAATTTGAAAGTGTCCTTCCACCTTCCTTTCCTTTCATAATTTTGAGACCATTGACAAGCCCTGGATAGTTATTTTGTAAAGTATCTCTCACTCTGGGTTGTATGATATTTCTTCATAGGTAAATTCAGGTTATACATTTTAGGCAAGAATACAACAGAAGTGATGTGCTCTTCTTAAGGCATCATACCAGGATATATCAACATGATGTTGATATATCGAATTACTAGTGATTTATTTTAAATGTCCATATGCAAATATTATATTCTTTGCAAGTACTTAGTAGAAAAAAAAGTCAGTTGAAATATCTACAAGAGGATATGCAGTTTTTCAAATTTAAAAAAAAATGTTTTAAGAACATTTATGTAGACAAGTGTATTGAAATGTTGAATTATGAGAAAAAAGTGAAATTGGATGCAGGAAGATATGTAGTCAAGAGAGATTTATTTTTTAAATATGAGAGACATTAGAACATATTTGTTTGCTAGTGGGAATAATCCAATAAAAGGCAGAAAATCCAATATTATTATAATCACAACTTTTAAGAAAGAAAATTGTCTATCAGTATAGTACAGTCACATAGTGGAATCCTATACGACGTTTTTAAAATGCATATTATAATTGTTGATATAGAAATATTGTTGACTATCTTCTGTTTAGTAAGAATATCAAAATTTAAAATAACATATAGAATATGAGTACACTTTTGAAGTTTGTATGTGTGCCTATTTCCTCAGAATAATCTCTATAAAGATGTGAGTCTAAAATTGAGTATTTCTGCTTGGCTGACATATATTTTTCCATGGAATTTTGTACTTTTACTTTAAGAATTCAAAATAAAAAGCAAAGCCTTAATGTTGGTTAAAATTAATTGAATACTTAAGCTATATGGGGAGATATATCTGGATGGTTTCAATGTTCCAGTAAAAATACAACTATTTTTCAAACAGTAAGCTTGCTCTTCCTCTAAAAAAAACATTAAATATTTGGATAAATTGTGGGTTTTCACTTTTAAATGCAAGTTTACATAGAAACAATGATCAACAGACTAAGTTTTTAATTAAGCATTTATTGTATATTTATCAGGCATGAGGTACATCTCTAGGTACTAAGAATACAAAGGTGAATGTTACCTACTTAGCCTAAATGGAGGTTCAGACTTTCATTACACACTATGCTGCAATGTGGAAAGGTGCACAAATAGACTTATGATTTATAACAATAATTCATATAACATTTCACGTGGATTTCACACATATTACCTCACTTCTTTTCTTTTCTTTTACTTTGTTATTTTTTATTTTTTTATTTAAGTAGGCTCCACACTGTGGAGCCCAACGTGGAACTTGAACTCACAGCCCTGTGATCAAATTCTGAGCTGAGATCAGGAGTCGGACGCTTAACCAATTGAGTCACCTAGGCACCCCCAATATGACCTTACTTCTAATGATAACCTTAACCAGTGGGTAAGAAAATAATACTTATATTTGTCAATCAGAAAACACTTTACAAAGTAACTTTCCAGGGCTTGTCAATTGTTTTAAGGTTATAAAAACACAAAGAAAAGCTTAGGAACTGTCTCAGATTAAATAGTTCAGAAAGCTTAAGTCGTTTTTTTAATTTCATAGACTAGTGAGTATTAAGGTTATAATTTTAGCCGAGATCTTCAAATTAATTCACACACACACATACATACACACATTTAATTAATATTTTATCTATATTCCTGGAAACTGGCTACTCTTCACTGGAATGAATGACAAATTATTTGAAAGATTAGCTACACACTATATAATCAGATTGCTGTTTCTTTGTATCTTCAACATGAAAGTTTTAAAGAGCAACATGAAATAATTATCTAACATTTTAATAGTCAAAAGTAAATACATGAAATTATTTTTCTTACCCTTTCATTTTTAACATTACACTTTGTGACTCCATTCTGTCATGAACGTACTGTCATAAATCCTATATTTTCTTGTATTATGTGTTTATTAATCCAAAAGCTCTTTGAGGGTTACTTCATGTTAATTCTCCCAAGCTCATTCTCTAGATTACTCTCTGGCATGTATCATGGGCTCCAAATTTGTCTGTTAAACAATTGAGTGGATGGATGCCCCAGACCTTAACATTATTACATCCAAGAAACTAAAGGCATAACAAATTCCATTATGTTTATTAATCTTCAAATTATATGCTTTACAAAAGAAAAACATAAAACTTGTGTTTCTTGAGGGATTTTGCTTGAGTTACTTGAAATTTTTATTTCACTGATTGTTATATTTAATAATTTTATCTTTATTCTGTTTTCTCACCTCTATTTTAAAAATTTTAATTATTACAAATGTCTTATATATTGGAAAATTACATTACGATGTTGATGTGTGTACCACCATCAAACCATAACTCTGAAATAGGCCAACTGCAACTGAAGCTGGATTCAGCCGACAAAATCCCTTCGAATACTGTATTTACAAAGGGATGACAGTGTAGCTGTGAGCACATTTACATGATTCACATGATATACTCTTTATCTAATCGGCAACTGAAAATGCAGCTACAAACATAGGTCCATGGAGATTGCAGTTTTGGAAACCCATTGCAAAATATAACCCTTAGTTATCTTCATTGGTAAAAAGGCAAGCTGATGTATGCCAACATATATTTTCCCCCTTAAGTAAGGCCTAGAAAAAGCAATTGTATTGACCTAAAAGTAGGATGTGTCTATGAGGCCAGAAAATAATTATTTTTTTTTTAAAGGTGTGTTCAGGGAGCAGAGAAGAGATTAAATTTAAAACTCCTTTTAAATGGTTCATGGAATAGCATTAATAGCTAGTCCAAAGGGATTTATGCTAATCTACTTTCTTGGCTAAAACTAAGGATTTAATGAAAGTGATTTCTATAATGGGTGGATAAAACAGAGTTTATTCTTGTAATTTATTTTAGTAGGAAATACTGGTATAGATGATGTTACATAATATATCAACCCCTTTATAGTGTATTGTCATCATAGAAGTAAAAAAACAAATATATTTGCTTACCGAGTCATAGGCAATTCAGTTTTTAACTTTAAAAAATACTGTAGGCAGAAATGGGCTAGTTTGTGACACCCTTCTTCTCCATGACAAATGGGAATTACAGGCCCCAGGGCATTCTTCCCAGGCCTTAGTAAAGCATTTCTTCCTGTATCTAGTTACAAACATTGAGTAAAATTTTAAATAACTGGAATGTAGGTACCTGTTCATATCTGCTTCAATTCAGTAACCCTGTTGAATCCCTTTCTTATTCTCCTGAATTCTGCTCCAGCTCAGGGTCCTTCTTTTTATTTCTGCATCATGCTGTGCTCTGATCTAGCTCAGATTTTTGGCAAAGCTGTTCCCTCTGCCTGGAATTTCTTCACTAATTTTTGGGTCCTTGATTTCCTTCTCTATCTTCAGGTCTCAGAGTAAATGTTAGCTCCTCATTAACTTAGACCACTCTATTTACATTAGTTATTGTCACATTGCCATTAGCTTTATCATCAATCTTTTACTTTTCTAGGATGGCTCTTCACACTTTTTAGTCATTCATTTCTTTGTATGTTTTTCTCTCCATACCCCCTTTTAACCACCCAGGGACTAGACTAGAACCATATTTGACATATAGTTGGTGAGTAATAAATATTTATACATTTAAGGACTTGGATTGCTTAAAGCCCCCCCCCCTTTTTTGGCAGTAGCATAGTTTAGAAGAAGGAATCAAATCATAAAATTAAATAAAAATATGAAGTCTAAAGTGCTCCATACTGTCCATATCCAAGGTGTATGGTTCAGTTCATATTATTACACAGTGTACACATAATATTTAATATAAATGACAACTGACTCCTATGATAACGCTCTTGAGATATACAATTTCTTCAGATGAAAAAGATTAATTATAATCTGGATACCATTATACCCTCAACCTCCCATGCTTCATGTGAACACAGCACATCACAAATAGTATTGATCATCCCTGTCAGGAAGCACTCGGTGTGCATAGTAGATGTTCAGTAAATATTTCATGAGTGAATGTATTAATAAATAAATTGTATAAACAAACAAACTAAATAAAACTGTAGAATTTAAGGTTGGGAAAAAAGCAAATAAGTTTCAGAAAATCTCTAGCCACAGGATTAAAGCAAAAATTAATTCTGATTAGCTTAATCAGTTGGGAAGTGCATTTCACTATATCAGTTTTAACATATACTGTAAATAGAGGTAGTATTGTGATTTTCGCGATGTCTTAGTTATGCCGGTCAGAGCAATTAAAGCAGAAAATGTAATGCAGTGTCACCAGAAGAAAGTTTCCACTGTGGTTCAGTGAAAGAAGGTGTGTTGAGTCCAGTTTCATTCCAGTTTGAAACTGGACATTTCTGGCAATATTGGCTAGGTCCCTGGGCAAGCTACCTATTTAACTTGAATTTGTTCATTTTCAAAATGCAGATAATACCACACCTGGTGCATCTGATTACTGTAAATTGCTTCAAAATCTCAATAGCTCCTGAATGGCTCCTCAGAATGGTAAGGCTGGTGGCATCGTGAATATTGTCAAGACCTACGTACTAAGGGAATGTGGAAGTTTAAGGAGATAATTAATGGATAGCGACCTTATGACAAATATTTGCTGATTTTAAGACTAATGTTTTATTAAAATGGTACTGAAGTAACATCATAACAAGTACTAGTTCAAGTTAAAAATGTAAACCTCTGGGGCATCTCGGTGGCTCAGTTGGCTAAGCACTGCCTTCAGCTCAGGTCATGATCCCAGAGTTCCCAGAATGAGATCCCAAGCTCCCTGCTCAGCAGGGAGTTTGCTTCTCCCTCGCCTTCTGCCCTCCATGCCCCCCCCCACCGGCTTTCTCGCACTCACTCTCTCAAATAAATAAAATCTTAAAAATAAATAAAAATTTAAACCTCCAAGTGAACCAATAAATAACTACATATTGCAGTCATCTTCTGAAGTGTTGGTACCACACTTACATCATACCTAAGAAACAAAGGATAGATGCCACCTTGGTGCATAATAATACTAACTCACATGATGGGATTTTGAAGACTAAAGTAAAAGATTTTCATCCCCTAAAATACCTTTATCACTGACTGCTGTGACTCTAATTCCCTAATATTGCCATGAAAAACCTCTGGAGTTTTGTTGTTATAATGCAAATTAGGAGTGGTAAGGCTAAACCATATTAAACTGCTCTTCTATGTTGAAAACAAATACAGACAATCTAGTGTGGTTCACCTGTTCTCTTTAACCCATAATCAGGCATTAACATCTTATGTGAAATTATTTATCGGATTATCTACCTACTAGGCAATGAAAGGAATGGGATGCCATGATGAGGGAGTGAACAGATAGGAAAGAAAGTTCCAGACTCAGGTGATGGGATTACCTTATAATGGCATCATAATGCAAACACTGAGCAAACAGGAAAATAATGGATTAACGTGAGTTTGGATGAGTTACAAAGAAGGGCAAAAGCAAGTTCAGACTTTTTTTTTTTTTTTAAAGGGAACCAGGAAAACAGACCTCTAGGGTCTGTATAAGTTTGAGGGGATGAGACTTAGCGAGACATGACATCCATGGTGCTATTCACCACAGACTGCTGCATTTATCTTTGACGAGTTCTGTCAGATAAAATGTGCTAGGGGGAATGCCATGAGTTCTGTAGCACTAGGATATAGATTGAGGACTAGGATATTCTATGAGATAAAACTGATATATAATGTTGTATAAGTTTGGTGTAAAATGAGTTGACCACAATATGATTATGACTGTACCATTAACTAATACCTCTATCGTGGCACATAATCTCACTACATTTTTGCAGTGAGAACATTGAAGATCTAGTCTTTCCGCAACTTTGAAGTTTATAATATAGTATCGTTGACTATAATCACTGTGCTGTACATTAGCTCTCCAGAACATATTCATCTCCTAAGGGCCGTTTGCTAGTTTTACAACAAAGGACCGTCTTTCTCGAGGACCTGGGAACCAGCCCTTTAAAATGTAATCACCCAAAAGATAGCATCCCCTATCTTTCAGTCCCTCTGAGGGGGTAGAAGACTAACTTCAATAAGCTGTAATTAGCAAACACAGATAGTCTAATCACATTAACCAACTTCACCCCTAAATCTGCCACTAGCACACCTCGATGCCCAAAAACTCCTGCCTTTTGTTTCAACAGAGTTGAGTTTAATCTCTCTCACATATTGCAGTTGTGAATCTCTACTGCAATAGTCTTGAGTATATATGTGTGTATATATATATATATTGAGTGTATGTATATATATACATATATATGTATATATATGAGTATATGTCTGAATGAGCAATTGTCTGAATCTCTATTGCAATAGTCTTGAGTATATATATATAGAGAGAGAGAAAGAGTATATGTATGTATATATACATATATATGTATACATATGAGTATGTGTATATATATATATATATATATGTGTTAAGGAGAACGCCATGAAAATCACACACACACACACAAATTTGATTAAAAAAGAAATGGCAATTTTTGCTCATTTAGGCTTCCTAGAAACAGCAAGCTATAGTTAATATTAATGACTCATAGTTTCATGAAAAGAAAAAAACAAATTTAGATTAAGATTGGGTATTTTTTCCTCCACTTAATTTCCTGGGACTTCCCTATTCTGGTTATTGGGGGCAAAAATACAGAACTATTTTAATACAGGTTATTTTAAAATTGGGTGAAAAACTCCTGGACTCAAATTAACAGTAGCAACAAAATTTAGTAAACCAAGTTCAAACAGCTTTCTTCAGTTTAGTAACACAAATTCTGCTCTTATTTCAATTCAGCACAGCATGTCTTTAAAAAACAAATCACAAAATTCTTGCAATGTCTTCATTTTTTCTGAGAGTTATCAGTGTGAATTCCTTTCTTTCTATCCAGCCACATATCCTTCTGTCCTACCACTGCTAAATCCAAAGGCTGGAGGGTATACACGTGTGCCCTGGGCAAATACAATCCGTGTTTCCTCCGCAAACACAGATTCCCATGACAACCAAACAAAAAGGGGGAAAAAAAGAGAGAGAGAGAAGCCAAGGATATTAAATTTCTCTGAGACCCACCACCTGATTCTCGTTTGACCCACTGTCTGGGTCTTATTAAGCCCACCCTGATGTCTTTTATTCCCATAGCCTTTTTACAAGCTGGGCATATGGAATCGTAGGCCTCACACTTTTCCATGTTGCTGAACATCAATCCTGGTAGGGCAAGAGAACATTTGTGAAGCCGTTTTATTTCCATCATTTTTAGGTTATTGAATTCTTCTGCAGAGGCATCAGCTCAGGCTGTGTCAGGACACCTGTCCACCTGAGCGAGCCTGAGATACTAATTCATTTCACATGGGTCACCAAACTGATATCAAATAGCAATAGCTCTGGCTTATTACCAGCTTAGATCAGATTCAAACGGGAGGCTCAAAGCTAAAAGGCTTAACCTCCAGCCCCTTCACCCTGGGTCACTCCCAATCTGACTCTGGGGCACTTTTAATTAATGGCAGAGTGAAGAAGATTATAAATTCCAGAATTCCCATATACTATCCCTTATGGATGCCCAGCTCACTGACAGCTAGGAAGGCTTTCCGTGAACACATATTTGTTCGTATGATTGTATCTGCACAAACCAAATTAGGTGGAGACATGAGGAGGCAATTATCTTGAAAATTCAGGCTAAAATAGAAGTACTTCAACTGAGGTTTGGGAATTTACCTTTTTGGGATTGGGAAAATCTCCCAGATGATGTCCTTGCATTATTTAACTTTCCATGTGCTAGTGCCAAAGGGCCAAGAAACAGTGAGAGGAAAAAAGAGAAGAGAAAGTCTCAAGAAACCAGATAGATCTAATTCAGCAATTAGCCAAAATCCAGGGCCGCCTTATCGTATAAAGATAGTTAGGATTATTGGAAAGTGAGAAAACAGAATTGTGAGACCCTCACTTTGCCGGTTTTCTATATATTTGCTTCCTAATAGAATACTCCAAGGTTAAAGAAAGTTCTAGAACAATTGAATATCCTTTCTGATTCATGTACTTCTTTTGGCCATATACATGACACTTACAGCTTTGTTTTAAACCTGTGAAATCTAGTATTTGGAATCGCTTGTATAGAACATAACAAAGATTCTTTTCTAAAGTTATTTCTGGAAATAGGTACCTGAATTAAGTGTACTAATACATGCACCAACCACATATCTAAGCCTGCCCCACGCTAGGCTCTTTCACATATTAAATTTCATCTTTTCAGCAGTTTTATGAGCACAGTATTATTACATCTATTGCATATATAAAGAGGCTTATTTTTAAGAATATTAATTCTTTGGTATATATATATTATTTTGGTTATTTATATATTTGGTGGATAGATATAGATATGGATAGATACAGATACAGATGAAACCACCTGTTATGGGTTGAATTGTGTCCCCCCAAAAAGATACTCTGAAGTCCTAACCCTCTGAACCTATGAATATGACCTTATTTGAAAATAGGGTCTTTGCAGGTTTAATCAAGGTAAGATGATGTCATTGGGATGGGGCTTAATTTGAAATAATGAACGTCCTTCTAAAAAGAGGGAGGGACGCCTGGGTGGCTCAGTCAGTTAGGTGATCGACTCTTGATTTCGGCTCAGGTCATGATCTCAGAGTCTTGAGATGGAGCCCTGTGTCAGGCTCCGTGCGGAGTCCACTTGAGATTCTCTCTCTCCCTCTGCCCCTCCCCCAGCTCGTACACGCACCCTCTCTTTCTCTCTCTCTCTCAAAATAAATAAATAAAATTAAAAAAAATAAAAGAGGGAAATTTGGACACAGACACAGAGATCGGGAGAGTGCCACGTAAGGATGGAGGCAGACTGGAGTGATACATATAAAAGGCGAGGAAAGCCAAGTAGCGCTGGCCATCACCAGGAGCCAGGAGAGAGGCGGGGAAGACATTCTTTCTCAGAGCCCTCAGTAGGAACCAACCCTGCCCACACCTTGTTTTGGATTTCTGGGCTCCACACTGTGAGAGAATAAATTTCTATTGTTTTAAGCCACTGGTTGGTGGTACTTTGTTATGGAAGCCCTAGAAACTGATATATCACTCAATAAAGGAGAGAGAAAATTACTGTAGAGAAGTTAATTTTTTATATTAGGTAAATTCAGATGATGCTGCTGGATATCTTTTATGTTTCTTTAGGTAAACATTGGTAGAATATTTCCGACAGAAAAAGATAATATCTGGGTTAGAAAGAGGCTCTCACAACGTTATCATTTTGTGTTCCATTCTAAAAATTCTGACCATGTAACTGCCTTACTCAAAAAAAAAAATTTTTTTTTCAATAAAGGAGATTCCATTACCTATAGAATGGATGCCTAACTTCTCAAACGGGCAGTGCCTTGCATGAAATAGACTCTTAACAATGTCTAGTAATTAGACATATGGATTCGCCTTCTTTTCTGGGCTTGTCTTCCCTGCTTCCATAGAGCCACCCAGTGCTCTAGCTAAATGGAATTCCTGTCTATTTGCCCAAACATGCCTTCCTCCTTTCCACTTTCTTCCGTTTAGTTGTGCTGGGCCATCATATTAAAGGACTGCTCCTCTTCCCTCTTCATTCCCTCAGCAAAGTTAAATCCTACTAGGCATTAAGACTATCTGATAAGATGATAAGATATCTCTTGTGTTAATTCTTTACTAATTACCATGCCTTTGGGGTTTCGCTATTCTTCTTCTCCACAAGCGATTTGTGAGTCTTGTGTGAATTTTCCAGTTGTGTGCTTTGCCATATAGTATTGTTGATCTTACCTCCATTACTTTTTCAGAAATCTCTTGGATCAGGTGGTATTCCTACTCATCTTTTATGCTCTGTGCCTACCTCCAGCACCTAGCATAATGCCTTATACAGGGCTCGTCCTCTATAAATGTTTGCTGAATTGATTTTAAGTTTGAATTAAGCAGCACGGGATCTCTTGGGTTGAAAAATCACATTACAGATGGCGTGCTTGTATTGCTCAATATCGCTGCACCAATGGAGCAAGGCATATGCTGCAAATTCTTCATCTAAATGGTAGGAGCTCGCGAAGGAAAGGTTTTTCATAAAGAGTTTTCTACAAGCAAAAGTAACAAGAGAAACAGGCAAATGCTATAGAATTTTTTTCAGTTTATTCTATCCATCTAGTGGCAATTCATTTGTCTGGTTAGTATACCTGCTAGATTCCAGAGTTAGATTCAAAATAAAGCTAATTTGCATTGGCATAGTGACTTAACTCACTGGTGTATTATTACTATGTAAGCAGGTGTACATGCGACTACAAATAAATGCTTGCTGATGGAATCCCAGCAGGGCTTCTGATGAGTTTTCATTTTGTTGAACCTTACCCAGGAAATTACTGTGTAAAAAGCTTTGCTATTAGTTCTTTGCCTGAAATATCGTTTAGCTACACCTGGCCAAATTCATGGCAATTATACTAACTGTACAAACAGGACATTCCAAAATTCTCATCAGCTTTTTATATTCATTTTCTCAAATTTATTACTGAAATAATAACAAAATACTCATACTCAAATCCTAGACAGCATGCATTAAGAGACACTAAATATTTAAGTCAAAAAAACTTATAAAAAGAAGATAATATAAGTCAATCTTTCCTTAAAATAGAACCCACACTATAAATTACCAACTCCAAAGCTTCAAGCCACTATTTACTAATGATATGTACAACATAAACCTATGTGTGTTAATCACAGCCCTAAACATGCTTAAATGGAAATAACAGAAATTGTTCTACTGTATCATGTGATACATTAAAAAGCTGAGAATAAAAATTGGGGCTCTTGGTACCACAGCATACGACCATATATATCAAATATTTATCTTCTCAAGTTATATGGCATGATCAAACCCACCATATCTTTAGAGCTGTGTTATAATGAATTTTATACTTATTAAAATTCATCAGTAGGCTTTGTTTTTAAAAATATTTTGGTCAACAAATATTCATTGTATGTTTCCTTTACATGAGTTTCTCCGGGAAAGGTTCAGTTATAAAGAATGTGAAACAGTCTCTGATTTCAAAATTCTCACTTTAGTTTGAAATGAGAAATGAGACAAATATCCACATAAAAGAAGATCACCAGAAATATAAGAAAATGTATGCAAGATGGAAAAATGCTTGGGGTGCCTCGGTGGCTCAGTTGGTTAAGCATCTGCCTTTGGCTCAGGCCATGATGGGATCGAGCTCTGCGTTGGGCTCCTTGCTCCGCAGGGAGGCTGCTTCTCCCTCTCCCTCTGCCTGCCCCTTCCCCTTCTTGTGCTCGCTCTCTCTATCAAACAAATAAACAAATCTTAAAAAAAAAATGCATCCTATAGGTGATCAGTGCTCTATACCTAACCAATGGTGGAGAGAGATGGCCATGAGGGGAAGATGTTGGGCAATTTCCATAAGATAGAGTGACCATATGTGCTGATTTGAATGGAAGAATTCTACTTTCTGCCTATATACCTGGTGTGATAATTAATGTGACCCGCTGTCACTCTCAGAAGAGTTTCAATTTAAATGATAATTATATGTTCAGTCTACCACAGAAGCAAATATGCAAGTGTGGCCTTGAAAGAGAGGTAGAATTCAAATAAGCAGAAGTGAATGTTTCTGGAAATCTGAGACAGGTAAAGAGTATATGCAAAGGAACAAAACTGAAGCATGGAAATTAATAGGCTGGATGAAGGAGCATGTTGTGCAATGAGGCCTGTCTGTATTGTGAACTGCAAATAAAAGCACACTGGAGATCTAGCCTTCTCGATTTGGTCCTCTTAGCTTTCTCCTGAAAAACCCATAGGGTTTTGTTTTTCCAAAGTGTGTTTTGATGACTATTCTTCTATTCTGAATATGTGGAAGGAAGAGGAATCATTTGGGGACACACCATAATCTCCCACAGTATCAAGTAGCTCCTACCAAGGCCAGCCAGGTTTCACAAGAAAATAAAACAAATAAAAGCAAGAGGCCCAGTGAAGTTCAGATTTCCTATCATCACTGAATACTTTTTTTTAGTATGATAATGTCCAAAATATTGCATGGAACAAAAAAGCATGTGCACTTTTTTAGTATGTCCCAATTATCGTATGAGACATAACTTATATTTTTAAAAAAATTGCTGTTTGTCTGAAATTCAGATTTGATTGGGTATCCTGTATCTTATCTGTACCTGTAGGCCTGCCTCATTGCAGCATTGAGGGATTTCCCTTGACTCCTTGTTGGGTTGGTTAAGCTCTCCAACCCCTGGCTTGGGAGACCAGCTCCTCCACTCTGAAACGTAATTTTTGTTTTAAGCTTAGAAAGTTCGTATGAAGACTTTTATAATTATTTAGTGATGCTTTTCTCAGCTATGTCCTCAGGTATACATTCCTTTTTTTTATATGCTATGAATTAAAATTCAAATCTCAATTTCTAGCTTAGATGAGTCCTCTATGGTAACTAACAATAAAGGTGTTCAATTATCTCTTAACATGAGTTCAATCGATACTCTTTTTCTCATCTTTGGCAACTCTAAAATTTAAGACAATATGTACAAGCAGATTGAATCATGTACTACTTACCGAACTCCTGTATTCCCTCGGTACCCGTTCGCCACGGCCACAAGAGGCATCTCCACATCATATAAGTGAGAAAACAGGCTCAAGGCAGTTTAGAGATTATTTCAAAGTCTCCATAACTAGTTAGTGGTAATGGTATTCACTTTTGAACCCAGAGCCCATGAGGTCACATTAGCCAATTTATTTACACTATAATATAGTTGTTTCCAACAGGACAATGAACATTTCTTGTCATTATTTCATTATTTTTAAATGGCTCTCATAATTTCCTGAAATGCAAATGAAACATGTTGCTGCTTTCTGATTAAGTATGCAAGTACTCTCCTCTGGTCTGTTGTCTTTTGATTAATATAATAATAATAAAAATAACAGCAATAACATGTTAACACTTGTGTCAAGCACTGTGTTGAGCATCTTACATGTTCTATTTTACTCAATGTTATAAACTGTCATTGAATGATTTCATTCAGTAATCAAGAACTCCTTAAGCCATTTGAACCTTGAAAAATGACATTATAGATTTACAATCTTCTGACACGTGGACATAACCTTTTGACAGATACCACAGGAGATAGACTTTTACATCTTAATGTCGTCTATTTGATGGACATACGGTTCTATATCAAGGAACATATTTTAAAGCCAGAAAGAGAAAAATTCTCAACAATGAAAAAAGGGTAATTTCTCCATAAAGTAAAAATCAGAACAAAACATATTCAAACATTGAGGCTACAAACTTCCTGTTGGTAATTCTAGACATTTAAAAAGAATTATTTTAATGCTATAGTTAAAAGGAATCCCAGAAACTCAATAAACAAATAGCAAATAGCACCAGCTAATCACCAAAATTGCTAAAAACTTGCAGTCTTGTTTTCAAAGAACAAGCTCTGGTCCAACATCAGTTGCCCTCCTGCCCTGAAAGTCTGTTGCAACTTCATAGGCCCCTCTCTTCCAGTGTGGCTGCCCACCTATCTGCAGAGAGCAGTACACATTTTCTCACCATTCGGAGCTATTCTTTGGTTTCACCATTTCCTTTGTGACTAACACCAAGCCCAAAAGACCCATTTCAAATCTCCTCTTTTCCAGTCTTTCATCTGAATGCCTGATCTTAATCAAGTGCAACAGATTGTATAGGAAGTATAATGACCAATAAATTATTTCACTTGTCAAGCAGGGCCCGCCTCCCATATACAACAATATAGCAATAATGGTTCAGGGGAGTGACCTCTTTCCAGTTAGACCAACAGCTTAGCCACACAATTATAATAGTACTTAAGCCAATTATATGCATATGCAGTGACAGGAAAATCATGTTCTCCCTTGTACATTAGAGAAGAAAATGAGAAGAAAATTATATGGGATATTTTTGATTACAGGTAGTGAAATCTTAGGATGACCCCAAAGTGACGTAAAAATTAGTGGCATTTGCTGATATATTTGTGAGCCACTTGATAGACTGGCCCAAATAAATGAGAAGAGCATGGAATGAATAAGGAGAAAGTCAAAATAAACACCCTTTCACTGAATAATTTCTGCATAGAATTTCTAACTTTAGAATTTATGAAGTAAAGCAGGGCTTCAGTTTATAAAAATGGAGATCTGGAATAAAGAATTTTTAAGCTGGCACATTTGTGTACAACATAGCACAATTCTATCAGACGTTGTAAAGACTTAAACAAAACCGAGTCATGCAGAGGTAGGGAATCCCTAGAATGGAAAAGTCTGCGATCTGACACATGCAAGACTCAACTACTCCGTGTACCAGGGGACTTGAATGCTTCTCTTTGAAATGGTATGAAATGGCTGTGCTGCTAGGATCCTCTAGCTTGTTCCCATTCACTTGCTGGTCTTAACTCCCAAGCTCCCCATCCCTGAAAGTAGTCAAAGTGATACTAGGTAACTACCCACCCGGCACATTGTCCAGAGTATCTCTGCACTGGTTGTGAGTAGAACTAGACATCTTTTAAGATCCTTTCGAACTTCGGGGACCTATAACTTCCTTGTGACTTTGCTCTAAATAATGGATGTTTTTGTCAGAGCACATTAAGACTGTGGCTACACAATGCAGACGAGTAAATGAATTGTTTTGTCTTCGTAAAATAATAGCTTTATAGAATCTTCAGTTTATATAAACCATCATGATCCTAAGGTTGAGCTTCCATTAATTTAATATTCCCTACAGAAGATATTTACTTGCACTTTGAATACCCCCATGGTCAGGAAGCTCCATGAGTATGTTAATTCCAATTTAAGTGACAACTTCTCCATACAGCTTTTTCAAACACTTTAGTTTTAACTCATCAAGTCCAGTCTGAAATATGTAAATTGCGCAATTCCTTGATTTCCATTCCAAATTGAGTATGGTAGCAGATGGGAATCTTGGTCTACGTACTCAAGTGTTTAATACATAACTTTTTTATTTTATTCTTTCTCTGAATATAAAGACATAAGATTCAAGTTCCCACTAATGGTTGTGTAAAGCTTCCTTGGATTCACACACCCTTAAAGCGTAACAGCCACCACCCCCCCACACTCATGGTGACTCCTCTGTCTTCAGTGGTGTGATTACAATGCCCTGTGACCTTGCTGATTTCTTCTGGTGATTCTGCTGCCTCTATGCTTATGACATGAGCTTTTTTTGTAATGCTCGTCACTACTCTTAGGGCTCCGCCTCCCAAAGCACTCAAATACATAACAACACCCAATGCAGCGGTCTGAGGGCTTGCGATCTCACTAGAGGACTGACTAGCACCAAATGGAGCAGAAGTCTCTGTTACTCGTGAAACCAGTCTGACCATCAGCTTCTCTACAGAAGTTTGCTACCCACAGTTTCCTTCTTTTCCCCTCCTCTCAAGAGAACTGGCATAATCTCCTCAAAGGAGAATTAATTTCCAGCAGCTTCCTTTTTTTTGTTCTGTCTCAAGCCTTCCATGCCTAGTTACTTGCTTGAAGAGGAAAAAAAAAATAGAGAAAAGACAAATATAAACTAACATCTCAAAAACTAATTCTTCACCAGTGGCATTTTAGGTCGTTTACCTCTAATGAGCACGTTATTTTCCTGTAAAGAACGTAATAGATCATTCTATTGATTCACCTTTCACCTGATGCTTCTCTCTGCCATCTATACAGCTAATATGGTAATATCTGTGTCAGTGTTTATGTGATAATAAACCAGGGTTGGGTATTCATCCTTTAAGGGTTGGAGAGAGAAAAAGGACTCAGTAGTTCCCTTTGTACAACATTTATACCTACTCCTCTCTGAAACTTAAATCAGAAACACTTCCTTAATTTGATGAGGGATTTCTGTGATAATAGTCTGCTCTATTAAAGAAGGAATGACTGCAGAATAATGTTGGTCACCACTGTTTCTGGTTTCTTATGTAGGCAATAACATTTCTTGACTATAGATACACTCCAGTTTAACCACTAGCTTCAGCTTCTCCGACAGAACTTTGTAACTATTATAAGAATCACTCACTGTTTTATAAATTGACTGAGTCTCTCAAATGTACACATAATGTATTTTGAATATTCACAGAGTAGTTTTCAGATCAGATTATTAAAACTTTCATTAAGCTAAACTTCTGGACTCACTCTCAATTGGTGAAAAAGGACTAGTTATCTACATCTGAAGTCTCATCTAGATACAAGGGAGACAAAAATTGAGAAGGAAAAAGAAAATAAAAACTTTGCAGTGTCAAAAATAAAATTTTGGAAACTATTTTTCTCACTAGCAACATTTATTAGCATCCATTTTGTATAAAGACCTACACTAAATGTGGTGATGAAATCTTATTCGTAAGTATGTACTCTAAACAGTGTTGCTGACAGAAAATACAGTTACCAGTGATAGAGCAAATATTTACTCAGAAGTCTACCCAGACACACCTAAACAATAATATTATTCTAATAGATTTTTTTGGGGAAAAAAACATGTATTTTTAAAAGTAGACTAATCAGAGGGGGAGATGAACCATGAGAGATTATGGACTCTGGGAAACAAACTGAGGGCTTCAGAGGGGAGAGGGTGGGGAATGGGCTAGCCTGCTGATGGGTATTAAGGAGGGCACGTATTGCATGGTGTACTGGGTGTCATACGCAAACAATGAATCATGGAACACTACATCAAAAGCTAATGATATATTGTATGGTGACTAACATAACATAATAAAAATAAATAAATAATAAAAACACAAACAAAAAAATAAAAGTAGAATAATCTAAAAATTGAGGAATGTTTTGAAACAATGTATAATAATCCACTGGGTTGCAAGTGACTAGGGTGTGATGTCTTAACAGCCTGAATCTAGGAGACAGGATAGAATATTTTTATCTTAATAGAAGTTAGTAATGGTGCTATGGTATCCTCACTGGTGGTATACAGATTTTGGTGGATCTTCATTATTTATAAATTTTGTCAGGGTATTTTTATTTTTATTTCGTATTTATTTTTTTTAATATATTTTTTTATTTTAAAGAGTTTAATTTCTCCTGTGACATATACATATAGATATAGATAGATATACCATTTTTTAATATAGAAAGTAGAAGGGAAAAAATCAAGAGATTTTTTTGAGGGAGGTTTGCTAGATGTGGAATGCTGTTTCAGTGCTGTTTCAATCATTTAATCTTTCCGAGTTAAGTAATTTACATTTCAAAAAATCCATTAATCCAAATCCGTTCAGGTCAGAGGTATGCAAATTAAACCATCAGCTACTATATTATATCTGATTTGTTTTATATTGAGAAACATATTATGTACTATACAATACATATGCATCCAGCATGTACATGATTCATAAAATATTCTGGTCTGCAGATGTATTTATAAAATGAGTACAAATAGGGTGCAACTGACCTGCCATTGATGGAACATGCACATTGTTATTTTCTTTGTAGTTTCACTATTGAACATACCCTGACTTTGCAAGTCTTTTCATTGCAGACACATTAGAAACACATCAGTTGAGGGGACAGAGTAAGAATAAAAACCAGATAATATTATTTGGCTTAGAAGTATCAAAAAAGACTATAAAGATTTGATAGATTAGGTATGTTTCAAACAGAAGGGTGATACAGACACACCGCCTGGCTGAGAGAGAAATCTGGATCTGCTGTGATGCCAGTATTTATTGTAGTAAATCATCAATCCGTAAAGCTGGGAAGGACATCCAACATAGTTTTGTCCCTCCTTCCTCTAACATGAGAAAGCTGACATGAAGGTAGTTAGGTAATTCATTTGAAGTCCACAGTAAACTTGACAGAATCAGGCCTGCAACTCTTATTATACAAATTCTGAGGTCTGTTTGAATTACAGGAGGGAACTTAACGACATATATCCTGGCAGTGAAGCATTTCGTGCACATTAGAGACTTATATGCATTAAATGTATGCATTAAATATTAATTTTCTGAGAACTATTCATAAAATGAAAGACAAAAGTACCATCACTTACTGAAAATGGTAGCATTTTGTGCATATGATTTCAGATTCCTGAACACTGAATCAAAATTTCTCTTTTCATTCCTGTCTTTCCCAGTGTTCACGGTCTCCTAACTTCATTTTCTCTGTACCCTGAAGTACTTCTTTTATTCTTGTCTCTCTCTTTTTTTTCCATTCACTCAATTAGCAAAACAAGAGGTAATTCAGATTCTTAAGGTGAACGAACATTGTTTCATTTTCCTTTGTTCAAAAGCACTTACACTGACACCTTTCAGAGTCTGTTCCTCTTATTTAAGACTCCCCTGTGCTCGTCCTTTGTCTTTTAGGAGGAAATTTCCCAGATTTGCTCTGCGCTGTGAAACAAAGCCTCGCAGCTGTGCGGATTTCCCAGCAATGCGGAACAGCCCATACCAGTGTCCTCCTCCTCGTTACTGGTCTCTGTTTGCACTGCAATGGCCAGGAGGAACCTACCAAGTCCACCTGCAATGCCTGAGCCCTCAACGTCATTCTCAAGAGGAGTATAAAAATCCGCACACTGCAACGCAGACAGCCCATACCAGTCATGCGGGTGCCCAGTGGGCCGCCCCGCACCATTTTCAATATTCCTGTTGCATTGCGTTTTACACGACACTACCACCATAATGGAAGCCATTTCGACATTTCTGAGGCGAGGGAGATAGATACGGTGATGAGGAATTAGACACAGGAGCACTAGCTGCCTTGAAGAAATGCCCTTAGAGAGATCAGGACCGAAAAGAAAAAAAAATTCAATTAATAACTCAGTCTTCCACGCAGATCCTTGTAAAGTAAATGAGGCTATTTTGTCAAAATAATAATCATGTTTTCTAAGGGCCGTCCTGCTAAAAATACAGCTTCTCCAGAGAAGCAGCTACTTTAAACAGCTCCATTTGGCTTGCATCGTTGCTTGTCCTTATCTTAACTGAACAAGAACTGTCTAATATCCTTCTAAATGAAAGTAATTTTTGGACTCAGTCACACTGCACATTCGACAATCCCTTCCAGATGTGATTATGTGGAACTCTCCCTCACGTTTACAATGGCATGGGCAAAGGGGTTCGGAGATGTTACATAGAAAATCACTTTTTCCAGCCCCCTGGGATTGAAATAAGAGGGTGGTCCCTATGACATTGAATATAGGTGAGTCACACGCTGAGCTTTGAAAAGAGAAGCATTCTTCTGGGCTGTGAATAGGAGCCCGCATCCCCCTTTGAGGCTAACAGATACCCTGTGATGAAAACCACTGTATAAATGCAATACGCCTTTGTTCACAGCACCGGCAGGTGTTGTTAAAGCCTTCTGTCCTAGCTCTGACAATGTTCCAGAAACCTGACCTGCCATAACCCTGTTATTCCCACAATAGAAGGCCCTTACCGAATAGTTAATTGTGCCAGATTGTGCAATTCCACTGTGACACTTAATAGGCAAGCACAACAGATTCTTATGGTTTGATTTTATACTAATAGACTAGATAAATGGATGTGTCTGGGTATGCGTGGGTGGATATATTTCTGTATACACACACACATACACACACACACACACACACACACGGTCCCCATGATAATGTCCAGCTCAGACTCCTATCTCAAAACTCGGTGGCTCTTGAGATGTTCTCACGAGACTGCAGTGCAGTTTGACGAGAATGTTCTGACTTAGCCGTGACTGTGAAGTATCCAATTTACTTTCTCAATATTCAGAGTTTTTTTGTACAATTGACTTAACCATCTCAACAATTGTGTATCCAGGTTTTTCCCTTTCATCACTATTACCACTACGTCAAGCTGCTCATTGAGACGGTAGAAAATACTGGTTGCAAAATTAGGTCATATCTGATAGGCACAGTTCAGAGAAAAAGGAGAATTAAGACGATTACTTGGAAAACGTAGGCCAGTGAAGACTGTCAAAGCGAATATACAAATAAGAAATAAAAAATAGCAATTTAGGGGCGCCTGGATGGTTCAGTTGATTAAGCATCTGACTCTTGATCTCAGCTCAGGTCTTAATCTCAGGGTCATGGGTTCATGGCCTGTGTTGGGCTCCACGCTGGGCGTGGAACCTACTTAAAAAAGAAAAAAGAAATAAAACAGCAACTTAATTGATTATTTTCTAGAAAACTGCTTTAGCTATCACTCAGCTTAGAATGTTCCTCTTGGGCTCTTCTGTTCAAATATCTGTAGCAAAGGAAGTTGTGCAAAGTCTGGACCTCACTGACCACCTAGGTTATAATCTGGGTTCAACCCAGAAAGATCTGGGTTCAAATTATATTCTACCAGTTAGTATGTGTGTGACATCAGATAAGTTACTCATCTGGTATAAGCCTCAATTTATACATCGGATTCCTGTAAGTGTATTTTGAGCATTAAGAGAGATAATGTATATTTGTGCTTAGCTCAGTGCCTGCTGCATCAAATGATAAATTGTGGCTATGAAACTATTTTCAGGGAATTCTGCTCTAATGTGAGTACTGCACATAAAGAACTAGGGTATATCTTAGTGCATTTTTACCATTTTCATTCACATGCTTTTGTACAAATGATTTTTTTTTCCAGGATAAATATAGTTTGATTTTTTTTTTTTTATCAATAAGGAGAGAATATTAGTTTGCTTTAACAGAGACAAACATAGCAGTGACAAGTACGATAGAACTTCTGTCCTTCCATAGAAGTCTGAGTCTGGCTGACCAAAGAGTGACAGGGGCTCTGGTCTATGAGACCACTGAGGAGTTCAGACGCCTTTGAGACACCTTTGATCCCATTGTGCCTAGACTATCACCCTCACCCACATGATAGAAGGAATCACCGTCTCCCTGTCTATGCTCTGGCCAGCAGGAAGCAAGAAGAAACAGAAACCGGATGCCTGGTTAGTGTCTACCTTCGGCTCAGGTTATGATCCCAGTGTCCCCCTGCTCGTGATCGCTCTCACTCTCTCAAATAAATAAATAGATAAAAATAAATAAATAGATAAATGCCAAGTAGCTTCTCTTAAAGGGCACTACCTAAAAATGTTTAATTTCCCTTCAGCTTACATCCTATTAACCCGATTTCCTAAGCACACCTAGCCACAAGAGCATCTGGAAAATGTTCTTTACAACTCACTGCAATAGACCCAGTCAAAACTCAGTAAGCCAAATTGCTAAAACAATTTGGAAGACAATTATGGATTTATTTCCAAAGGTATATGCATCAGTTATCCATTGCTGCCTAGCAAACCATCCCACGGCTTAGAGGGCTGAAGCGAAAGCCATTTAGTTAGCTCATGATTGTAAGGATTGAAAAGTGAAACGGCTCTGTTGGGTGGGTTTAGCTGGCCATATGGCAGAGATCAGCTGCAAGGTTATACTGGGGGTCAGGCCGGCTGGTAGCTGGAGTGCTTCAACCCTCCTCTTGTCCTCCAGCAGGCTCTACGTGGTGGGTTTGTCCAGCGTCTGTGGAAGACCTTTTGAGATCCAGCCTCACGACTTGCACGGTGTCACTTCTGCTCCATTCCGTTGGTCAAAGAAAATCACAAGGCCAGCACGGACTTAAAAGGTGGGGAAATACACTCCACCTACGATGGGGAGGAGTTAAATTCACAATATAGGGAGGGGCGGAATTTGCTGCCATTTCTGCAATCCACCACTGAGAGTAGTCAGATTGGAGGTACTATTCATAAATTTACTGTAGTATAAATACGAAAGATCATTCCTATTGTAAAATATGTGACGTTCATTTGAGACAGATTAAACTGCCAAGTGAAAGGAGATAGGGACGAATGTTAGGTTCCTAAGTCACACATAGTTAGGGACGCATGCACATGACATTTAAATTAGATTGAGACCTTCTACAATTCACACCCAAGCCATGTGTGAGGGGTAGCTGATCTCTGTTTTGGTGGCTGTCAGTCACTCTCCAGTGATCTGACGAAGAGGAAAGAAAACATGATATCATCTGAGGACAAAATAAGTCAGGTAAACATCACCAATCAGTGCCGAGAGAAATTAGCCTGGGTAGCAGGGTAACTGAGTTCTAGTTCGAGCTGGGATTCACAATGCGCTTACCTTCTTTGTATAATTGGAAAAGACTGGACTAAATTAAATTTGATATTCTTCCTCGTTTTGATTGGCATTTGGGTCACTAAGAATGACAAAAAGTCTTATTTGTTCAAATGATGACAGAACTGTGAATACATGAACCAAAAGGGAAATACTTAGTGCCAATTATCAATATATTTGGAAACATTCAGATACCTATCTAAATTATGTATGTAGAAGCAAAGTTGAAAAATATATCTGATTGCAAGCCAACTACACAGATAATTTCTTCTTCAAAAGAGACCAACTGTTGATTTATGCGTGGCAAATAATTGCATGACAATCACAATTAAAGTGTAAATATAGATCTAGAAGAATATGATACAGAATCTTAAGTGAATTTGTTTCGTAATTAAGACATAATAATTGATTTCTACGTATGGTCTTATGTTTTCATATTTTCAGGCTATATAAACTTAGATAAGAATTTTTTTTCCTCAGTGAGCCTGGGTGACTCAGTCCATTAAGCGTCTCCCTTCCACTTAGGCCTGATCCCAGGGTCCTGGGCTTGAGCCCCATGTGGGGCTCCCTGCTCAGCTGGGAGCCTGCTTCTCCCTCTCCCTCTGTGCCTCTCCCTGCTCTTGCTCTCTCCCTTTCTCTCTCTCTCTCTCAAATAAATAAAATCTTAAAGAAAAAACCAAAACTATCTTTTTTCCCTCACACCATGTGGGCCCTAGGTATCAAACACTGATTCATGTTAATTCTTCAAAACAAACACTAGGATGAGAAGTAATTTCTTAATTCAAGAAGAAGTGTTAAAGAACCCACGAAGATGACAGTAACACAACAGTGATTGTGGCATTAGGATGTGGTCCCTGTCACTACATAGCTCACCACAAAATTGTAAAGAACTCTACAGGCTGACCAGCCCAGTGATTATCAAAGTGTGATCCTAGGACCAGGACCAGCAGCATAAATATGGCCTATGAATTTGTTTCGCATGATAATTCTCCAGCAACACCCCAGACACACTGACTCAGAAACTGAGAGGACCCTGATAGTTCAACAAGCCTTAAAGGAGAGGGGGGTGCACCCTAAGGTTTCAGAACCACTGGACTAGCCAACATTCCCTAGTAAATCATCTAGGCAGTCAATTTGGAGACAGAATAGAACAAATTCATTATCTGGCCATGTAATTATTGCTCTTTTCTGCATTAAGTATATCAACAAAAGTTATCTCTGCTACATGAATGACATCTCGGTTCACATTAAGATTCTCTGGAAGAATTCACGTGACTTAACTTCATCAAGGGAACATGACATGTTCTTGGTATATAAGAGAAACCCAACAAATATTTGTTATTTCATTTGTTATACCTTCATAGAAGATACAAAGGGACTTTACAAAACTGTTTTAAGAAGATGCATAGTCCAAGGAAAAAGGCACAGTACAAAGAGTTACATTGTTTTCAAACTGGGGAGAACCATATAGTTTAACAAACTCTTTTTAGAAAGAAAGAAGCCAAAGCTCACAGAGCATCAGGAGAATTTTCCAAAGTCAGACCAATTTTTAGTGACAAAATCAGAATGGGAACTTAGGTTTCTAACTGAAAGTCTAGTATTCTCTTTTTTTTTCAAACCCACCCCTCCAGATGAATGAGAGATCTATGGGAGTATTTTACTGTTTAACACCATCTATGACAAAATAGTAAGACAAAAATCAAGTAGAGAAATAAACCTTTATGTGCACAGAATAATGGCAGAGAATGCAATTAGTCCATGCAATGTGGAAGACATAAAATTCAGACTCTCCACAAAAGACCTGCTTCTTCATTGTTTTTTGTTTTTTGTTTTTTGTTTTTTTTTACAAGAGATATCAACTTTTTCATTTTAAATCTTAAATAAGACATGACACCCTGGAATGCAGAGGCTTTCACTAGAAGCTTTTTTTATTTCTTAAAAATCCCTTAAGCATAAAGAAATAAATTCCTTACCTAGGAAAACTCTTTTTATAATATCAAAAAGAGATAAATCCACAAAAGAGGGAGAAAAAAAAAAACTGTCAAAGGAGATCGTCATAGCAACCAGATAAGAACAAATTTGGCATAGAAAGCAACCTGATTATTTCTTCTTTTTAATCAAAATTACATATCATCAAGTTCGGAAGCAAAACAATTGGGAAAACAGTACAAGAATTTCAAAGTACATCACATGCACATTAATGTTTATTAACTCTCTAAACACCTAAAGTAGGTGCAATTATTCATTAATATAGGAATAATTTATATTCCATGGGATTGCCAGCTTCATTTCTCTCTACTCGAGACATTTAAAAATCAGCAAACACGAATTTTTCGTTTCCAGAAATATCTTTTCAAATTCATTTATGTTTATGTTTTTACAAAAACTCAATTCATACTGTCTCAATATTTCTATGCTGCCTTATTATTATTTTTTTACAATATCCATTGTCCACAATTGACACCTTATGGACAATTAATACTGACTTACATAGCTTTCAGAAATGTTCATATTTTCTTGGTTTCTTCACAACCGTAGGATGGTTCTGAGTCTGAGTTCAGCCTCCTATTCTTAGTGAATTCTGTAACAAGGCATACGGTGGAAATCTTTATGATATGCACTCAGGCCAGGCCACCTTTTTTTTTCCTTTCCCACTGTTTCACATGTCTGGAGGAGTGAGCTGATGAAATGGACGTGCAGAGTAGAATGATTCCCAACAAAACAGACTCAGCAAATTTCCATGAGGGCAGGACCTATTAACCATATTTCTAGGGTTGGTAGATCATTGCTGCCCTTTTCAACTCTGGGAAATTGTGAAAGATGTAGGTTATCCTAAGGGTCCTGGGTAGACGCTTACAAATTCTCTGAAATAGAATGTTCCTGTTGCAAAAAAAGGACACTGATTCATCCGACAAAAATTTAAATGGGGCATCAATGCCCAGTGAATCCTAAGCTGCTGGAACCGAAAGGACACAATCACCGGGAGCACGAACAGGGAACGCCAGAGCCAAAACAAAAGAGAGTATTCATTATTCTACTCCTTAGTGCACACCCACCTGTGCCTTTCAACGAGCATGGAAAAAGTTCTCTGCAAAATAAACTTGTGGCTACACAGAACCCGTCAGTCAAAGGGCTAAATTAGTGAATCCTACCTTCTGGAATCCTAACTGCAAGTCTGAGAGTCTTCCTGGAAAGGATAAATAGGGAACTAAATCAATAGGAATGTTGATTGCATAAAAACATAATACCTTGCAGATCTATTGACAAAGCATATCTCATGTCAGATTTTACAGAAGTAGCACCAGAAATGGAGATTCCTACGGACGTAATTTATTGAAGAAGACTTCAACATGCCTCTGTCACTATCTAATAGAACAAGCCACACAATGATATGGATAGGGATAGACATCCGAATAATAAATAGTACTAACGTACATGACCAAAGTAAGACCAAAAGAATAAGAGTGGTTAGTCAGTTAAAACATGTTCTAAATGATATACATTGTTCAGTGTATTTTAAAGTTACTAATTTATTTAATAAAATTAATTTTTAAAAAATGTCAAATGCCCCAAATTATTAACGTATCTAAAAATCTCTAGATAGCCACAAAGAGTAAAAGGCTGTGTAACTAACATGTACCCTAAGAGAGGTCTCAGGTTGGAAGCCTAGAAATAGAGCCTGAAGTGGGGATTTTGAGCAAGTGACTTATTGAGAAATCAATTCAAGTAACCATGTGAGAAAATAAGGAAAGCAGGATAGGACAGGGGAGAATGCAAAGCAAAGGTTAGTTTCAGAAATACTCTAGCCTACACTTGATCCCACAGGATGTTCCTAAGCATTAATGGTAACAGTCTTTTTCCACCGTTAAGCAAGGGGACCAGGTTTTTGTACCCCGTCATTTCAGTCAGTGGTTAGCTATCACTGCCTTGGAGGCATTAGATAATATCCAAGATAATGTGGCATTCCCAGCCACATACACTCTGGTGGCAGGGAGCAATTCTTTTGAGAAGGGTGTAGCTCTAAGCCATTGGAAACCTACGCTAACTATAGATGGGGGTTTAATGCACCAGAAAGGGATAGCTGGGTGGGGTACCAACCATGTCTAATACTAAAGAAAATAATAAATTAAATAATAAAGAATTAAATCCAGAAAAAGGTGGAAAATATAGGGGAAAAAGAAAATAGAGCAAGTGGACAAATAAGAAAAAAAATAAGATATTAAACCAATTATTAATTATGTTAAATATAAACATTAATTTTTCCAATTAAAATACAAAGAAGAAAAGACTGGATTTAAAATATATAAGCTGCTTACAAGAGACATACTTTAAAAATAAGGGTGAAGAAAAATTAAAAGTAAAAGGATAAGGAGTCAAATATTAAATACTTGCCAATAGAAGATGGGGTAGCTGTATGAATACAGAGAAGTAGGCTTTAAGTGAAGAAGAATTACCAGATAAAAATAGTTGTATTGTAATAATAATTGAGTCAAGCAATCAGAAAGACATAAAAAATAATAACATAATCTTTATATATATATATATATATATAAAGTAAAAGTTGGCAGAACCGAAAAGAAAAACACACAAGTCTATAAATCTCCTATGATCATAGTATACAATTTTTATGTGTCTCACTCAATAACTGTTAGAACATGCAGGTAAAAATATCAATAAGGATATTGTCTGACAACCAAAATTGTTTAGCATATCTTTATCAACATGTATAGAATAACACACCCAATTCATAAAAGAATTCAACTTCTCTTCAAATTCACATACAACATTGATCAAAAATGACCATATGTTGTGTCAACAGAGCAAAAATAATCAGAAAACTCCAAAATTGTGGACATAATACACTTCTAAACAATTTTGATTCAAAGAAGAAACCAAAATAAAAGAAAGTATTTTAAATGGAATGATAATAAAAAGTAGACATATCAAAAACTTACGGAATTATGATTAAAAGAAATGTATACCCTTAAACACTTAGGAAAAAAAACAAGGATGAAAAGTCAATTTTTTTTTTTTTTAAAGATTTTATTTATTTATTCAACAGAGATAGAGACAGCCAGCGAGAGAGGGAACACAAGCAGGGGGAGTGGGAGAGGAAGAAGCAGGCTCACAGTGGAGGAGCCTGATGGGGCTCGAACCCATAACGCCGGGATCACGCCCTGAGCCGAAGGCAGACGCCTAACCGCTGTGCCACCCAGGCGCCCCGAAAAGTCAATGTTTTAAGTATCTATTACAAGAAGTTAGAAAAAGAACAGCAAATTAACACAATGGAAATAAAAGGAAGGAAATAATAAACAAACATAAAAAGAGAAGGTAATTAAATATAAGAATGTATGACAGAGAACATAACAAATCTAAAAATGGGTTATTTGAAAAACATAAGTTACATCTATCAGCAAGACTGATCAAGGGAAGAAACATACACCACACAGAAAGAGAGAGAGGAAATAACATCAGAAATAAGAAGAAAGACATAGCTAAAGAAATGACACATTTTAAAATAAGATATTTGAAACATGTTATGCTAATTAATTTGCAAATTTAGATGAAATCAAGAATTCTTTTTGAAAACCCATTATACAAAATTTGAAAAGAAATGAAAATTTTGAATACTGCTGTAACTATTTTTAAAATTAATTCTAGTTAAAAATCTTCCCACAAAGATATCTTCAGATCCAGGTTCATTTACTTGTGAATTGTACCAAATACTTAATAAAGAAATAATACAAATTTTATGCAACTCTACTGTACTCTTTTTTATGAGGCCAGGACAACCTTTTCCCCAAAACCTAAAAATAACATCACAAAGAGGAAAGTTGCAAGATGATCTTTATCATAAATACAGATGCAAAAATCCTAGACAAAAATTTGATAAACCATATGAGTGGAGTGAGTGTGTGTGTGTGTGTGTGTGTGTGTGTGTGTATAAATACATCAAAGCCAAATGGGTTTATTCAAAAAATGTAAGGTCAGTTTAACATGCAAAGTTTCAAAATTCTAATGATGTAATTCACTACATTAAAAGAATAATGAAAAAAGTCATCTCAAAATATTCAGAAAAAGTGAATAAAACTCAAAATCTATTCATGATGAAAAACAACAACTTTTACAAAACATTTCGAATATGATAAATGGCACTGCAAAAATTCCCCAGCAAACACGCTCTCAACGATATATGACAAACTTACCCTTGGTTTGGGAACAAGACAAGAATGCTTCCTCTTTTTTTTTTTTTGAAGATTTTATTTATTTATCTGACAGAGATAGAGACAGCCAGCGAGAGAGGGAACACAAGCAGGGGGAGTGGGAGAGGAAGAAGCAGGCTCCTAGCGGAGGAGCCTGATGTGGGGCTTGATCCCATAACGCCGGGATCATGCCCTGAGCCGAAGGCAGACGCTCAACGACTGCGCTACCCAGACGCCCCGACAGTTTCTCTTTCTGTGGTTTCAGGGACCACTGTCAATCTGAATTTGGAAGCACATGATCTTCCTCCTCATCCCGGATCAGAAGGTCAATAGCAGCCTGACACCAGGTCACAGTATCATTGCCATTCACCTCACTTCATCTCATCACAGAGGCATTTTATCATCTCACATCATCCAAGAGGAAGAAGGATGAGTACAGTACAATAAGATTTTGAGAGAGAGAGAGAGACCACATTCACATAACTCTTATTACAATATAACATTATAATTATTCTATTGTATTCTTATTATGGCTAATCTCTTAATGTGCCTAATTTATAAATTAAAATTTGTCTTAAGTGTGTATGCATAAAAAATACATAGTATATATAGGTTTTGATACTATCTGCAGTTTCTGGCATCCCCTGGGGGTCTTGCAATGATCCCCTGTGGATAAGAGGGGACTATTGTAAATAGTATTAAAGACAAGCTAATAAAAATGGTAAGTTATATAATGTTTATGGTCTGGAAAAATAAGTGTTGAAAAGATGCCAATTTCTGCCCCCCCCACCCATTAACCTATATATCAATACAAATTCCAGCCAGCTTCTTTAAAAAACAAAATTAGAAGACTAACAGCTGGATTATAAACTATTTATATCTTGACTATATCTTCATTTATGTCTCAATTGGATACTGTCATATCTTACTACCTTATATATTCTGTGGCTGTTCAATGTGTAATTTATTAATCTTATAAGCCCATGAAAGTTAATGTCTTTCGACTTCAATATTTTCCTAAATTTTTACATACATCAGAGTAATTAATAAAACCTTACAGAATCAAACTCTTTCAAGATATTTAAATATTAATAATTTTTAAAGCTCCTGAACATAATTAAAATCTCATGTCTAATATATTAAATTCTCTTAGGTTAGCCATTTTAAAGAACAGATAAAAATATGTAAAGCATCAAACAGATTGTAGATGTGTGGCCAATGCAGTGTTCAGGTGAAAGGTCAGAACCAGATACATAATTCTGTGGTCACGGGATCTACTCTGTCTTCATTATTTTAAAATATATAATAGCTTTATTGAAATATAATTCAAATACCATATATTTTACCACCTTGAGTGTACAATTCAATGGTTTTCAGTATATTCAGAGTTGTGCAACTATCCCCATGGTCAATTTTAAAACATTTGCATTACCTGAAAAGTTACCCTGTACCCATTAGTAATCACTTTTCATTTCTGACTAACCCATGGTCTTAGGTTACCAATAATCTGCAATCTGTCTCTAGCTTTGCTTCTTCTGGAGAAAGGATACTGTGAGGAGAATACACAGAACATATTGTGAGGAGAAAGAGGGGCTGTGAAGAGTACCTCCAGGGAAAATGAGAGGAGCTTAATCCGTTCCGTTCCACAGTGCGGAATTTGAAACCATCTAAAAGACCAGAGATTCACTCACCAACTGTTTCGGAAATGGAACCAGTAGCACACAGTTAGGTTGGGATCCTATTCTCTCAAAGTTGATTAGAACAACAGATGCGTAAATGTTGCCCATTGATGAGATATTCCATGTGAATGAGAGAGCTTGATTAAGGACATCCTAATACTTCTCTGATAGGACATCTGACGGACAGACCGACCCACAACCACATGATCCTGGAAGAAACTCTGAGACTGAGGAAGCAGTTGCACATGATCAACAGACAAATATATACTAATGTTAGAAAGACTGCAAAAGAGAAAAGGCCAGCAAGAAATTTGTAAAGATCCTCAAAAGTCTTTCCAAGAAAGGAGTCAAACTGAAACACAGACCAGGCTCATGAAGCAAACAGTGCTTTTCCAAGAAAGGATTTCATGACCCTTTTATCTATTTATCTAAATGAAAATATGAGGAACAGAAAAGACACCAAACACTCTCTATACCCCACCTGCTCATTCAGTGAAGTCTTTTGGATGGAAGCATCCCTGAGCTGAAGGAGAGATTTAATTTTAAATCAACAAAATTTTGACTGAGTTTAAATGGAAATTGTAACTGTTTACAATTTAAAGTGAGAGAAGAATCTAGGTCTGCTATTTCTTCAGAGAGAGATAAGCCAGTGTCCTGCCAGAATTTTCTTCTAGGGCCAGGGAAAGGTCACCCTCACTGGATCAAGGTTAAAGGAATGATAAGAGCAAAAATAAAGTTGTGTTTTTCTTATTACATGAACCATGTTTGTCCAATGGTTCTCAATAAGATACTATACCCCCTCACAAAAATCTTGAAAAAAATTATGTAATGGTATGGAAAAATGCTCAAAGCTTTTCTTAAATTACAAAAAAGCAAGTTGAAGGGTATGAGAATACGCCACTCCAAAATATGCCTCTTTGGCATATATATTTTTCTGAGCTAAAGGCAGTTGAGAATCAGCAGGCATAGGAAAAGCTGTTTTTTTGTTTTGTTTTTTAAAGATTTTATTTATTTATTTGACAGAGAGAGACAGCCAGCGAGAGAGGGAACACAAGCAAGGGGAGTGTGAGAGGGAGAAGCAGCCCCTGCCCCCCCCCGCCCCCCCCAGCAAGGATCCCAGGACTCTGGGATCATGCCCTGGGCCGAAGGCAGATGCTTAAGGACTGAGCCACCCACGTGCCCCAGGAAAAGCTGTTTACCTCCCCCTAACTTCGTTAAAATAGAATAAAAAATTTCTCCTTTTTAAAGGAAGTTTGCATTTATAAAAGCCATTTCCATTTGTAAAGATAACCTTACCAGGAAGAGAGCTATTCGGAGACATCTCTTTTCACCTGAGAGTCTCTTAACTGCATAACAAAACATCCCTTGTTTGCCATATATTTCCTTCTCTCATCTTTCCATAACTTGCTTCCTCCACTCAAAACCCCCAAACCCCTCTTCCTTGTTCAGCCTAAGACAGTATATAAGCCTCAATCATTTAGCCACCTCCTCTGGTCTTGTTTCTTTGTGAAACTCTTTTGGGTACATATACATTATTAAAATGCTTTCCTCCCCCTCTTGTTAACCTTTTATCAATTTGATATATGGGCCCCAGCTATTGAAACTAGAAGAGTAGAGGGGCACTTGGATGGTGCAGTTGGTTAGGCAACTGACTCTTGATTTTCGCCCAGGTCATGATCTCAGGGAGGTGGGATGGAGCCCATAAGGGCTCCATGCTCAGCGCAGAGTATGCTTGAGATTCCCTTTCCCTCTCCCTCTACCCCTCCAGTACGTACTCTCTCTCTCTCTCTCAGAAAGAAAGAAAAAAAGAAAGGAAAGAAAGAAAGAAAGAAAGAAAGAAAGAAAGAAAGAAAGAAAGAAAGAAAGAAAGAAGAAAGAAAGAAAGAAAGAAAGAAAGAAAGAAAGAAAGAAAGAAAGAAAGAAAGAAAAAGAAAGGAAGGGAAGGAAGGAAGGAAGGAAGGAAGGAAGGAAGGAAGGAAGGAAGGAGAAGAAGAAGAAAGAAAGAAAGAAAAGAAGAAACTAGAAGAATAGACAGAAAATAACTTTTTCTCCCATACAAAGTTAAAATAATATGATTCTTTGTTAAATGAATACCAGAATATTTATAATAGATAACACTGGTATATTCATTTTGTTTACATGCATATTCTAAATTATTGGCACTGAACTTTTGTATAATTGTAAGGAAAATAAAATTTTTACATGTTTTTTTTAAAAATTGTATTCATTTATTGTTTTTACAGTTTTTTATTGAAGTATAACTAAGTTTCAGGTGTACAATATAATGATTTAACAATTCCATACATTTCTTAGTGCTCATCAAGATAATTGTAATCTTAATCCCCCTTATCTATTTCACTCCACCCCCCTACCTCACTTGCCATAACCACCAGTTTGTTCTCTGTATTTAAGAGTGTTTTTTTGGTTTATCTCTTTTTTTCTTTGTTTTGTTCTGTATCTTAAGTTACACACACGAGTGAAATTATATGGTATTTGTCTTTCTCTGTTTAACTTATTTCATGTAGCATTATACACTCTAGATGCATCCATGTTGTTGCAAATGGCAAGACTGCATTCTTTCTTATGACAGAGTAATATCCAATTGTATATACATTACACACCACATCTTTATCCATTCATTTATTGATGGACACTTGAGTTGCTTCCATATCTTGGCTACTGTAATAATGCTAGAGTAAGTATATGGGTGTCTATATTTTTTTGATTTAGTGTTTTTGCTTTCTTTGAGTAAAATACTTGTGGAATTACGGGATCATATGGTAATTCTATTCTATCTAAAATATAATTTTAAAGTACATACACTTAGAAAGTTGATCCAGGGTCTGTGAACTGTTTTGAGCCATTTCCCAATTTCTACAATTTTCTTTATGATATTTGGGTTATTTCCCAACATTATCCTGTATAATATAAAGGATTATATTTTTAAGATACTTAATAGTGTACAGAAAAGAAATTTCACATAAAGTATCTTATTCCAGCTTTATAACAATTCTTTAAGGTATGCAGGATAAATAACACCATGTCATTTACATATAGGTTCAGAGAAGGTAAATAAATCTACCAGAGTGAGAACAGGATATAAACAAAGACCTTCTGAATCTAAATTAATGTACAACTGACCCTTGCACAATGTGAAGGGTGGGGTGCTGACCACCTCCACAGTCCGAAATAACTTCTGACTCTCCAAATACTTAGCTGCTAGTAGTCTACTGTAGACTAGTAGACCTACTGATAGCATAAATAGTGTATTAATGCATATTTTATATGTTGTATATACTAATACTGCATTCTTATGATAAAGTAGTCTAAAGAAAAGAAAATGTTAAAATCATAGGGATGAGAAAATATACTTATAGTACTGTAATATTAGTTGTCAAAAAACATGTATGTATAGGGGCGCCTGGGTGGCACAGCGGTTAAGCGTCTGCCTTCAGCTCAGGGCGTGATCCCGGCGTTCTGGGAGTGGTTTTCACCAACACTGTTTTAATGGGAGTAATAATAATTCTTTGTATTGCAAAGTACCCACTGTTAAAGAATGTGCATACAGACATATACATAAATTGTACACATAAAATGTATACATAAATTGTATATTATATACATAAAATTCAAAACCCCAGTGAAAACTGCATCAATAATCAAACTGTAAGGTAAAATTAGTTTATTCAAAGGTATCAATGGGGATGATTTCTAAATTTTATTAGTAACTATAGTATATAGGATTTTGCCAGAATATTCTCTATTTCTCAGAAATGTTGCTAGCAACTCAGATAAGTCAAAACAGCTTCAATGTGCATTGTCAGGTGACGAGGTCACTATTCCCATTTGACCTCAAGCTCAACCTACTTCAAACCTCACGACTTATCTGCCTTTTCTTCTAACAGAAAACAACCAGGGCTTTCCAACTCAGTTAAACTCAAAAGAGCCTGCTGGGTGGGACAGGGAGTCACCAAACAGCAATATAGCAGGTTGAGTGAGAGTGGCTGTAGGAAATGTTTACACACAAACGGCATGGTTCTCACACCCACACCCCAAGCTTTACAGACCCAGGGGGACGTTTTGCTCACCAAAAGAGCAGTTTCAAAGCTCTTGAAGGGGATCGGAACAAGCTACCCAAAAATATGCCACTTTGACATAGAATTATTTTGAGCTGAAGTCATTTGAGTTCCTGGAATTCCTTATCTGCATAAAAGCAGAGCCTCCCAACAGAACTCAGCTGTCATAAATCTCCTTCCCAGGAGCAATTCTAATCTTATCAGAGAAGACTGAGCCACACCCAGGCAGACATTGTCACAAAGAATCATATCTCCCATATATTTTCCTAAAGGATGATTTATCTTTCCAAAAAGTCATTTGCATTTTCATAAGTGCCCTTTTGCCCCCTCCACTCCCCCTACTAAGTTTAATATATAGACTCCAAGTTCTAACCAGCCCATTGAGGTGCTCATCACTGGGTAGTCCTGTGTATATGCAAATATGTACAGGGTAATAAACTTTTGTTTTTCTCTCATTAGTCTGTCTTTTGGTAATCAATGGGCTTGAGCCAGAGAACCTAAGATGGATAGGAAAAAAATAGTTTTTTGCCTCTCTTACTCTCTATAATAATTTTCAAAGATACCATGCCATTTACCCCTAAATTTGTCCTTAGAATGTACACACCTCACAGCATCACTCTGAGGGTTTTATTTTTTTTACCTTTAAAATGAAGATAAAAACACATTCTTTGGATAATTATGGAAATTCTATATGAAGCAATGTGTGTAAACGGTTTTGTTCTTTATATGTAAAAAGTGTGTCTTTGCTTTGTTATTATTGTTGCTGTTACCATTTCTCCAGTACTATAAGAAAACATGGTGGTACTTAAAAACAGGGCATCTTTAATCAGGCTAATCAGGGTGGAATCTTGGCTCCATCTTTTGCTAACCATGTTGCCTTAGGCACGATATTGTATCTCTCTCAGCTTTTTTCTTCATCCATAAAGTGAGGATGAGATTACAGCTCTCCTTTTAGGGTTATGGTGAAATTAAGCGAGCTGTACGGGAAGAGCATTCAATAACTGCTAACCAGTTATTGAAATGTTAGTATGCACAGAAGCTGCTAGCAATACAGGCATGCTTCTCTACTTGGGGCCAGCTAAGCCTGACTAGAGTGACGAATATGGAAAGGGCAAGTAGCCAAGATTATGTGTAACTAGTGCCCTCTTGGGATCAAAGAAAAGAATCAAATTTGTTTTTGAAAATTACCAAAGAATTTGGAAAAGGAAGAAATAGGAAGAAGAGGAAACACTAATCCCTCAAGAGCTGTTTATCATGGACCCCACTGGAGGTGCAAAATGCTTTGGAGGCTGGTGAGCTAGATGGATTAAACTGAAAGTTCTTTTTTGGTCTAAAAAAAATAAATCATTTGAATGGAGTCTTGGTGTGGTTTTCACAAGGGTGGGAAAGTTGATTTGGGTTATACTATGAAAAAGAAAACAAAATTTACAACCACAAAAGAGAGTGCAAAAACCAACACTGGCATAAGGAAACCAAGAATGGTGTAAATTGTTCATAATTCAGCTCCACCTCACATCACTCAACCCAGCAGGACTGAAGACTGAAATGGTTTCTTCCTTTCCTTTGCCTTCCTTCCTTCCTTCCTTCTAAATAATTGCTGTTTTTCCCTTTGGATTTATCCACTTTTTAATTTAAATAGCATATCCATAATTGATGATGCTACTACTGGGCACTTTTTGCTTAAGATCTGATGGGAATTTTCTACTTACTAGTAATTTGAAGGGAGGTTCATGGTTTATTTAATCAAATCTTGGTAGATTCAGTGATAACATTTTTTTTTAAAGGAAAGAAAAAATATTTTCTTGTGCATTGCTCTTTCAAACAGTGTCCACAATTTTAAATTCCTTTGCTCTAAATTATTTTTCATTTTCCCCTTAGAAATTGACTACTGTCTAATAGAATCAGACAGCATTAATACACAGTAAAGTAAAAACTTGATTTAATGTACGCACACTGTCATTGTAGGACTGTAACATAACAGGCTAAAGTCGTTTTAAAAAAATCTTTGCTTTAGTATAGTACTCTCATACAGACAGAACGGAATAAGGAACTCAGAAATAAAAACATATATATGGTCAACTGATTTTCAGCAAGAGTGGCAAGAATACATAATGGGGAAAAGATAAGTCTCTTTGTTACCAGTGGGAGAGTCTGTGTTGTGTGAAGGGAGGTCTCGGTTCTTGGATTCCCCATGAAAAGATTTACATGAGGATCTGTGCTAAGAATAAAGACAGCCAGAAAGAAGGAAAGTAGCAAGCACACACGAACACACACACATAAAGGAAAGTAGCAAGCATGAAGCAGTTTACTAAAGGAAAGTACACTTTCCATGTGGGAAAGCAGGCAGGTTCGTCGAGGTGGAACCAGCCCCTAGGTTGTTTTGGGATTGGATATATGTTGGATCTTTCTGGGATGTGAGAAGAGAAGCAAGAGAAGCAAGAGAAGCCGTGATGTTCAGTGGGTTGGTCTCTAATGGAGGCTGCTTCCAATCACTTGGGGGGACTCCTCCCACAGGTTGGGAGGGGGAGTTTTTGACCCTATAAGGTTTGTACCAGAACCATAGTGGTGGCCTTTCTCCGTGGTGGGAGGCCGTATCTACAACGCAAATGTATTATAGTAGGAGTCGCCCTGGGGCAGCAGTAGAAGAGGAGAGCGCTTGCTCTGGACGTAGGGCTCGTGGTCTGTCCTCCCCAAGGTCTTGGAAGCCACAGAGCCAGGATGTTGCGTCCCTGGGCTCTGAAGTACAACCTATTTATCACCATCCTTGCCTCCAGCTCACATCGCTATGATTCCCCCGTCATGGACTTGGGACTCTGCCTCAGGCCATTCCCACCACTGTCCATATCTAGGTTCTAAGATCTTCAACAACAGGTGTTAAGAAAACTGGATATCCACATGCAAAAGAATTTAATTGAACCCTATCTTACACAATACACAAAAATCAAATTAAAATGGATTAAAGACTTAAATTTAAGATCTGAAACGGTAAAACTCAGGGCACCTGGGTGGCTCAGTCATTAAGCATCTGCCTTCGGCCCAGGGCATGATCCCAGGGTCCTGGGATCGAGCCCCACATCGGGGTCCCTGCTCTACTGGGAGCCTGCTTCTTCCTCTCCCACTCCCCCTGCTTGTGTTCCCTCTCTAGCTGGCTGTCTCTCTCTCTGTCAAATAAATAAATAAAATCTTGAAAAAATAAAGAAACTGTAAAACTCTTATTAGAGAAGAAAAGAGGAGAAAACGTTCTTGACATTGGCTTTGGCAATGATTTCTTGGATATGACACCAAAATCAGAGGTAACAAAAGCAAAATTAGACAAGTAGGACTACATCAAATTAAAGTTTCTGCAGAGCAAAGTAACAAGAGAATGAAAAGGCAATCCACAGAATAGGAGAAAGTATTTGCACACCATATATCTGATAAGGGGTTAATATCCAAAATATATAAAGAACTCATATATCTCAATAGCAAAAAATAAAAATTAATAAAAAATAAGCTCATTACAAAACAAAGGACTTGAACAGACATTTCGCCAAAGAAGACATACAAATGGCACACCAGTACATGAAAATATGCTCAACATCACTAATCTTCAGGGAAATGCAAATCAAAAACACAATATTACCTTACATGTGGTAAAATGGCTATTATTTAAAAAGCAAAAGAGAATACTGGACTTAATGTTTTACATTTCGTAGGAACTATAAACTGCTCATTTCTTTAAATATCTGCTTAAGTTCACCTATATTTGATTTACACAATTTGACAAATGAAGCAGAATTATATCTTTGCAATATTTTTGTTTTAGAATATAACATTATCACATATTACATTATTATAATAAAAACTTTGACCTTTAGAGAAGGAAAAAAAGTATTTTTTCCTCTACTCTCTTAGGTCCCACAGCTGGGGCCTATGAATCAAACTGATAAAAGACAAATTAACAAGAGGGAAAAAAAAAAAAAAAAACAGTTTTAGTTACATAAGTGTGCATAGGAATTCACAAAGGAAAATGTGGCTCCAAGTGGCAGTCAGATGAGTGAGGCCTAAATGCCATCAGGATAAACAAAGGAAAAGGGGTTTTGGGGCGCCTGAGTGGCACAGCGGTTAAGCATCTGCCTTCGGCTCAGGGCGTGATCCTGGCGTTATGGGATCGAGCCCCACATCAGGCTCTTCCACTATGAGCCTGCTTCTTCCTCTCCCACTCCCCCTGCTTGTGTGCCCTCTCTCGCTGGCTGTCTCTATCTCTGTCAAATAAATAAATAAAATCTTTAAAAAAAAAAAAAAAGGAAAAGGGGTTTTGAGCTTCTGGGTGGGACAAATTTTGGGAAGGTGAGGGCCAGAATTTATAGTAGATAGGGATGCCTTATTTGCAGATGAGTCTCTCAGGTAATAAGCATTGCCTCAGAGTAGCTTTCTTTCTGCTAAGGGGACATCTTTATATAGGAAATTTCTTTTATAAATGTAAATTTCCTTTACAAAAGGAAAATTTATACTTTATTTTAAGGCAGTTAGAGGGTGGTAAAGAGTTTTTCCTGTGTCTACTAGGTCTCAACTGCTTTTAGTTCAAAACAATCCGTGTGTCAGTGGTGTATTCTGGGATGGCATATTCTGGCACCCTTCAAGCCCAATGGTAGATAATTGTCCCAGTAAGTGTATATTTTGGGATTATAAATCCTATTCTGGGGTCATAACACTAAAATCAAATGTTGAATTGCTTTATGTGAGCCACAGTGATCGATTTCTAAGATTTTTTTTTTCATTTGGTAAGGCCGTGCAGCCAGTAGGACTTTCCACCCTCACCACTAGCCCCACTCCCATTTGAAAGCCTTAAAGGTCAGAGGTCAAAAACAGCAAAGATAGCCCCTCCCGACTACAATGCCACAGTCTGGGGCTTCTCCACTGCCACATCTCCCTCCTGCTGGGCGTATTACACAATATTTTTCTTTCCTTTAAATTACAACTCATGGATCGTCTCTTTTGTAAGAACCCACAACCTCACCCAACCCCTTCTTTATGCAAACAAGACTACCTCCGACCCATCCATCCATCCATTGGTGTTTCTATATTTATTATTATGATTTTCACTGCAGCAATGTGTGTCCCTTCCTTGTCATTCCAGGGTGAATTCACTAAGGTAGAGACTATACCTACCCTTTATTGAACACCTCAAATGCATAGTTAACATGTACTCAATAGATAATGGCTGATAACTGACAGGCAGAAATGTGCAAATTTCAAATAGCAGCTTGGATATTTTTTTTTTTCTTTTTCCCCGAAAGCCATTTTAATGAGTATGAAGAGACTCAGAGCTAAAAAAGAGTGCACTAGAACTGGGAGGGAAATTATTCAAAAGAAAAGCTATAAACACAGGACATTAACCCTAGGCCTCCTGCGCTCTTGCAAATTTATTTCTCATGTCTTTGTAGGGGCAGAAAATTATTCCCTTCTTCCCTTCTAGGTTCTTCGGGTACTCTAATAATGAAGTAGGCTAAGACAGATTGAGTGGAGAAAAAAAATTAATTTTAGAATTATGAAAGCCCCACAAAAATATGAGACCCAAGGTAGTTAGGCAATTGAGGCTTATAGGTCGTCCTCAGCTACGGAGGGAGATAGGATCTGGGGCTTCAAAGGGGTGGAGGGCAATCCCCCGGACAATAAGAAAAGCAGATGTTATAATTAAATGTTTGCCCTGCCACACAGGTAAGTCTTTTGGATACAAAAGTTTCTCTGGTAATAGCTCTCTTTCTGGGCCAGATCCCCTACCTAAATTCTTTTAGTCAGCTAAGGGAGAGGTAAAAGTTTGTTTGCTTGCTTGTTTGTTTCTTCTGAGTCTGCTGGATCTTGATCGCTTTCAGCTCAAAATTAATCCACATGCCAAAGTAACACATTTTGGGATCACATAATCTGCTTCCTTCCATCATTTTTCTTCTTTTTCTGGAGTGGATCTTTGGCCCTCAGCTGAACTCCTTCTGTTTACCCGCTTCTTCCCAGAAACTATTTTTCCCATTCATCTACTGTGTGCCAGCCATCTTCCCCCAGTCCACTTGATAGATATCCTCAAGTCTGTGCATATGTGTGTTTTTCCTAATAATTTCATTACACTTGCTTTTGAAAAAAATTCTACACAGCCATAAATATACATTTTATTTCATTTGTACATCGGCAAATGAGCTCGATACTAAAATAAATTGAAGAAAGTTCCTCTAAAACGTGCTACATCACTGCAATGAGCAGGTTATTGGTAAGGAATTAGTATTGAAATAGGAAATCAACATCTAAATTTGGATAAAGGAGATAAAACAGAGAACACAGTAACACAGTAAGGAATATAAAACCAGGAGTGCTAAGCCAAACTCATCAATAACTAAGAAAATCAACAAGGAACTCATGGACCAGACTTGCAGACTAAATCAGAGCAGGACCTGTAATACAAGTAAATGTGGACAAGTTGACTTTGACTTCTAATAACTATGGTTATTTCCACATGACTGTTACCTGTCTGCTCAACATGACTGTGTTCTCAGGAATTCCTGACTGAAAAATAATTGTATTTAATCCTGGGTGGCCATTTGGACCTCAGTTTCCTCAACTGAAAAATGGGTACAGTGATAATGATAGACCCCATTTCAGAGTATTATTGGGAAAATACATTAATTGTTATCTGTTTTCTCCCTAGATCCTTCGCTGACACATATTTCTCCTAATTTCTGCTATTCCTTCAGAATATGTTTATTTTCATGAAGGACAATAACCTTTACCTAATTAATTAACACTGATAATGACAGCATTTCAAATTGGACATTTTGAGAGGTTAATTATGCCTTCCTAATCACTCTCACATTACAGTCCATAACTGCCTTTACACAGGACAGCCTCGAATTGGGTATTAAAAATCGGAAAGGCTCATATACAGTTTAATTAGATAACAACGCCTGCAAAATTTTGTCAATGGTATATATGTATTAAACACTAAGCTTCAACTAAATGCACAATTATATTTTAAATTTAAATATACAAAATATACATAAATGAGAAAATCTGAGTCTTATCTTTGTGAAGCTTGGTCAGGTAAAAATCTGCCAGATTTGGAATCAGAAAACCCCAGTTTTGGTCTTAACTGATCACCATCTATTGTGACTTGTGGATAAATCATATAGTCATTAACTTTAATAAAATATCTGAGAACTAGCAGAAAAATACGTTATCTTTACTTTCAAGCTTATCTCGAGGACTGAATTAGAGAACATTTGCGTAATCATATTCTAAGATGCAAATCAAAATTTAAAAAGGCATTATTATTATTATGAAGCTTACTACCAGTAATATGGGTATCTTTTCATTTTTAAGAATAAATATCCCAGGGGCGCCTGGGTGGCACAGCGGTTAAGCGTCTGCCTTCGGCTCAGGGCGTGATCCCGGCGTTATGGGATCGAGCCCCACATCAGGCTCCTCTGCTATGAGCCTGCTTCTTCCTCTCCCACTCCCCCTTCTTGTGTTCCCCCTCTCACTGGCTATCTCTATCTCTGTCAAATAAATAAATAAAATCTTTAAAAAAAAAAAAAAAAAAAAAGAATAAATATCCCAAACCAGCTATATGCATTGGTTGAGTTAAATCTCTGACAGAGGGAATGAGGAAAGCACATGACCTTTCACATTCTTCTTAGTTTTAAAATTGTAAGATTTCGAAATATCTATTCCTTGAATTGCAAACTGGTAGAATTCAGAGGAAAGAGTATTAATTTATAAGAAGTCGGTACTAATAATTTTAAGAATTTCCAAGTAAATCACACAGCATATTGAATTAATTAAGAACAATTAATTTCTTAGATTTTTTAAGGAACCAATCAAAGTGCTCAAAATCCCAATGGAAAGATATTTATATCCTAAGGGAACATCTTACTTGGTGACAGTTAGTAGCTCTAATTAATTGTGAAATTCATCTTAATCTACTGGCCAAGAAACCAATAATGTAAAGAAAAGCTAATACAGGTAAATTAATAGTCTTACACTGGTAACAAAAGCCACAAGTAGTGTATTTACATAATATTCTTAGAAGAAAAGCTGCTCTCTTAACCTTTTAAGTAGTTACTTTTAATTGACTGATGATGTTGCAAAGTGGTTAAAACCACATTATCACAGATTCTAGAGTCAGACTGTCCAAGTTCAAGTCATAGCTCCACCACTTGCTAGATGTGTGGCCTTGAGCAACATGGCTAATCTCTCTGTGCCTCAGGTTCCTTACCTAGAGAATGAGGATAACAAGTATAATAATACCTTGTGCATAGCGTCACGAGGATTAAATGGGTTCAGTTACGCAAAGCACCTACAACAGCATATAGCATATATTGCATTATTTATGTTGTTACTGTAATAAAATGCTAATGCCACCTCCTCTTCTGCACTCCTCCAGCACGACCCCTGACCCCATTCTCCAGAAAGCACACACTCATGCAGACAGTGGTCTAACACTCTGTATCCCCTTTCTTCACGCTTTTTGTTTACTTAGTCTTTAGATTTACCACTTACCTAAGCAGTATAAGCCTACCAAACACCGTACTAATAGTTTACAAATATGACATAATTTAATCTTCACAAATATCTGTAATGTAGGTACATTATTGTCCCTGTTACAGAAAGAATAAAAGGAGGCCAAGTTTAAGTAACTTGCTCATAGTCATTATGTGCGGTGTGTGTAAAGCTGGAATTAGACCCCAGATCAGACTATTCCAAACCTATGCTCTTTTAAAAAATTTTTTTCTTTAATTTCAATTAGCCAACATACAGTAAGTCATTAATTTCTGGTGTAGTGTTTAATAATTTATCAGTTACATATAACACCCAGTGCTCATCACATCACGTGCCCTCCTAAGTGCCCATTACCCAGTTACCCCATCCTCCCCCCCAGCAACCCTCAGTTTGTTTCCTATAGTTAAGAGTCTCTCATGGTTTCTCTCCCTTTCTGATGACCTCCCCTTCAGTTTTCCTTCCCTTATACTGTGATCCTCTGTGCTGTTTCTTATATTCCACATATGAGTGAAACCACATAATTATCTTTCTCTGTCTGACTTATTTCACTCAGCATAATACCCTCCAGTCCCATCCACATCAATGTAAATGGTAAGTATTCATCCTTTCTGATGGTTGAGTAATACTCCATTGTACATGTACCATATATTCCTTATTCATTCATCTGTCAATGGACATATCAGCTCTTTGCTGCTATGAACATTGGGGTACAGGTGCCCCTTCAGATCACTACATTTGTATCTTTGGGATAAATTCCCAATAGTGCAATTGCTGGGTCATAGGGCAGCTCTATTTTTAATTTCTTGAGGAACCTCCATACCATTTTCCAGAGTGGCTGTCCCAGCTTGCATTGTCACCAACAGAGTAAGAGGGTTCCCCTTTCCCCACACCCTTGCCAACATTTGTTGTTTCCTGTCTTGTTAATTTTAGCCATTTTGACAGTTGTGAGGTGGTGTCTCATCATGGTTTTGATTTGCATTTCCCTGATGCCAAGTGAAATGGAACATTTTTTCATGTGTCTGTTGGCCATTTACATGTCTTAGTTTTGTTGAATGTTTCCTTTGCTGTGCAGAAGCTTGTTATCTTGATGAAGTCCCAATAGTTCATTTTTGCTTTTATTTCCCTTGCCTTTGGAGATGTGTCTAGCAAGAAATTGCTGTGGTCGAGGTCGAACAGGTTGCTGCCTGTGGTGTCCTCTAGGATTTTGATGGATACTTGTCTTACTTTGAGGTCTTTCATCCATTTTATCTTTGTGTATGGTGTAAGAAAAAGGTCCATTTTCATTCTTCTATATGTGGCTGTCCAATTTTCCCAGCACCATTTATTGAAAACACTGTCTTTTTTTCATTGGATATTCTTTCTTGCTTTGTCAAAGATTAGTTGACCATAGAGTTGAGACTCCATTTCTGGGTTCTTTATTATGTTCCATTGATTGATGTGTCTGTTTTTGTGTCAGTACCATACTCTCTTGATGATTACAGCTTTGTAATATAGCTTGAAGTCTGGCATTGTGGTGCTGCCAGTTTTGGTTTTCTTTTTCAATATTCCTCTGGCTATTCAGGGTCTTTTCTGGTGTCACACAAATTTTAGGATTATTTGTTCCAGCTCTGTGGAAAAATGTCGATGGTATTTTGATAGGGACTGCACAGAATGTGTAGATTGCTCTGTGTAGCATAAACATTTTAACAATATTTATTCTTCCAATCCATGAGCATGGAAAGTTTTTCCATCTCTTTGTGTCTTCCTCAGTTTCTTTCATGAGTGTTCTGTAGTTTTTCAGTACAGATCCTTGACCTCTTTGGTTAGGTTTATTCCTAGGTATCTAATGGTTTTTGATGCAACTGTAAATGGAATAGATTCCTTAATTTCTCTTTCTTCTGTATCATTGTTAGTGTATGGAAATGCAACTTATTTCTGTGCATTGATTTTATATCCTGCCACATTGCTGAATTGCTGTATGAGTTCTAGTAAATTTGGGTTAAAGTTTTTTGGGTTTTCCACATAAGGAAAGTATCATGTCATCTGCAAAGAGAGAGAGAGTTTGACTTCTTCTTTGCCAATTTGAATGCCTTTTATTTCTTTTTGTTGTCTGATTGCTAAGGCTAGGATTTCTAGTCCCATGTTGAACAACAGTGGTGAGAGTGGGCACCCCTGTTGTGTTCCTGACCTTAGGGGAAAAGCTCTTAGTTTTTCCCCATTGAGAATGATATTTGCTGTGGGCTTTTCATAGATGGCTTTTATGATACTGAAGTATGTTTCTTCTATCCCTACACTGTGGAGAGTTTTAATCAAGAAAGGGTGTTGTATTTTTGTCAAATGCTTTTTCTGCATCAGTTGAGAGGATCATATGGTTTTTGTCCTTCCTTTTATTAATGTGATGTTTCACGTTGATTGATTTGCAAATATTGAACCACCCTTGCAATCCAGGAATAAATCCCACTTGGTCGTTGTGAATAATCCTTTTAATGTACTGTTGGATCCTAGTGACTGGTATCTTGGTGAGTATTTTGGCATCTATGTTCATCAAGGATAACTGGTCTGTAATTCTCCTTTTTGATGGGGTCTTTGGATGGTTTTGGGATCAAGGCAATGCTGGTCTCACAGAACAAGTTTGGAAGTTTTCCTTCTATTTCTGTTTTTTGAAATAGCCTCAGTAGAATAGGTATTATTTCTTCTTTAAATGCAAAAACCTATGCTCTTAAACTAAGCTATGGTGATGAAATCAGAATAGCAGTGGCCTGCAAGAGCGGGAAGAAGTACCGAATTGGCTAGAAAGGAGTGAGAGGAAACTTACTGGGTTAATGATGTAGAGGAAGAAAAATAATTTTCCCTGTCCCCTTCTGAGTTCTTAGCTGAGACCCCCCCCCAATAAAAGATTAACAAAAGAAAGACAGAAGTTCATTAGGATGTAAACCTTGTATATACACATGAAAGATACCCAGGGGAAAATGAGTAACTCCCCAAGGTGGCTTAGAATTCAGGTCTAAATACTATCTTAATTGGGAATAGGGGGAAGAAAGTGGTTTTTAGGAAAGATGAATGGGCCCTTAAAAGGACAGATAGGATGTATGATAGTTTGTGACAGTTTGTCTAGGGGTGTGGTATCACCTTCTTGTCTCCACTCCTGTGGTAAGAGTCAAATTTCCTACGTAACGAAATTCCCTGGGAGAGAATTTATGACAACTGAGTTCCTTTTGGAGAATCTGTCTTTAGGTAGAAACCCTCTCTACATTTTCTGTTTTGCAAATGCCCATAGCTAAAAATAATCTATATCCTAGAGTGACATATTTTGGGGTGACATGTCCTAAATCCTACAATCATAATTTGGCATGGCATATTCTGCTACTTTTTAATGAAATTTATATGCATTTTGATTGGGGTGGTGGTTACATGGCATATATATTTGTCAAAATTTATCAAACAGTACACTTAAAATTTCTATACTTCTTTGTCAAAATGTACACTTAAAATTTGTGCATCCATTGTATATAAACTATATCCTTCCAAAACTTTTTTCTTTATACTGCTTGGTTTGTTTACCCCAAGAATTCCTAGTAGTTATCCAAAATAATTGTTATCTTACTAGTTTAATACTGCAGTGACACTGATTTTGAGGTTAGTGTTTACTTATGTTCTCAAGGTTTTTTCAATATGTATGGCTCTTTTTCCAGACTGAACTTCCCGACAGCAGTTTAACTTTCTTTCTTCCCCAACAGTGCCTAGTTATATATAAACTCATAGAGAAAGGTGATACCTAAGGGAAGGGAGAATACATTTTATATTTTTGGTATCTTTTTATTCAAGTTTATCTATTTTTTAGCTGGTGAATAAAGTATTAACAGGAAATATTTTTATATTTTCATAGGAACAAATATCATTAATTTTGGGGTGAAAATAATTTCCAATAATTTATAAAGAACAATTTATTTTCTTCCTCACTGTGATTTTTACTGAAAATGCAAAGATCTCCCTAGACATGCACACGTACACACACATACACACACACCCGCATGTACATATACAGACACACAACAGCAGGGGCTGCCTTGATGGGAGAATAATAGTTCCTCATATTGTCTTCTGTTTACTTTTGAAATAAAAATGTGTGAAAGCCACTGCTTTTAGATGTGGTCCTGCTTTAAATATAGAAAATGGTCATTTTAAAGCCTGGGACGTGTCTTCGTTTAGCCAAAGGAAGGCCATCAAAAAGCAGATGGTCCTGCTGATTGAAAACAAAGTGCAGCATTAGGCCTTATTTTTTATGCACCTGTAGATTTCTATGCATTGTTTGGAAATGGGAGGATAACAACAAGAAAAAGGTGGGAGATGTTTCCAACATTCCCTTTAAAAAATATATAAAGTCTTATCTTCTATGTGGCAAGAATTTGTAAGGATTGCACGGTATTTAAAAAAAAGGATTCTGTTTACCCTGGGTCTATATTTTACTGTCTCTGGGATTTAGTGTTTGTTGTTGGGATAGTTAGATTGTGTGTGTGTGTGTGTGTGTGTGTGTTCCAGGCTACTAGAAATAAAGAGGACTGTATGAAATTTTCATTGACTAGAATATATTAATGAGGTCAGAACTCAGAGTACTAAATTTCATGCTGGACCATATGAGATATCTATATAGATATAGATAGATATAGATATCACCACCCCCACTCTATCCCATGTATCCTAAATTTAATAACTTAGACTTTGTCTTATATACTGCTGATGGTTATTTTGTTCAGAGATTTTAGGTGGAGGAAGGAAGATTAAACCTAGAGCAAAATCAGCCCCTGTACAGTCCCTTAAATCTTACAACAGAGAGATGGATATTTATAACACAGAGCTTTGAAGACAGGGGGTGAGCGGACCTGGGCAAGGTGAGGATCTCAGGTATATGTCTTTGACATGGTCACTTCCACTTGGTTTAACTATTCCCCCCTTGGATTACAGAAGCAGAATCACTTGTTGTATGATTATCTTCACTTTTACATTGTCTTTCTCCTCCAGCAACTCCCAATTCTTCAGTTGAGCCTGATGTACTTGTCTAGTCTTGTACAGTGGTGGTATGTGGAATTAAGGCAGTGAAGGCAAGTGTGAGTTACTCCACTTTCGCCCATCCACTGGGGAAATTTAAAGAAATTTAAAGAAAATTTCCATAGTTTATCAATAACAGAGGAGGCAGGAATAGCCCATTATCCACCTGGAAATATCTGGGAGAATCCGACATACAGCAACTATTGCCATGTGGCGAGTCAAAAACAGGCTTTCAAAGGCCCTACCTTTCCAAATATACTCAAGAAAGATTACCTTTGAAGGTGATGGGAAAGGATTACAGGGCTGAATAAATAAATACATTAAATATACAATATTTCTGTCTCTTTAAAAAATCCTAAGTCTTGTACAGTACTTTGGAATCAAAGATACAACTACTCAAAGAGGCTGGTCCACAATGGGTAAGTTACTTTCCTTAGGAATGTCTAGGTAAGCCAGGGGTCAGCTGTGAAGAAGTGCAGTTGACCCTTGGACAACATGGGTTGGAAGTGCACACGTCCAATTATACACAGAATTTTTTTTTGAAGATTTTTTTATTTATTTGACAGAGAGAGAGACAGCCAGCGAGAAAGGGAACACAAGCTGGGGGAATGGAAGAGGAAGAAGCAGGCTCCAGCAGAGCATGGAGCCCGATGTGGGACTCGATCCCAGGACCCTGGGATCACCCCCTGAGCTGGAGGCAGATCCTTAACAACTGAGCCACCCAGGTGCCCCTATACACAGAATTTTTTTCAGTAAATACGTTATAGTGCTGCAAATGTATTTTCTCTTCTTTATGGTTTTCTTAACAGCATTTTCTTTTCTCTAGCTTACTTTATGATACAAATATAGTATATAATTCATATAACATAAGAAATATGTGTTAATCAACTGTTTATGTTATTGGTAAGGCTCTGGTCAATAGTAAGCCATTAGTAGGTAAGTTTTGTGGGAATCAAACTATATACCCAAATTTTTGACTGTGTGGTGGGGAGGTGGTCAGCACACCTAACCCCTGCATTGTTCAAGGGTTCACCATAGTTGTATACGTGGGATATGCAAAGAGAAATTGGGCTCATGCTATTGTGCTTATTCAAAATATAAAGTGTCAGTATTGCTACCATTTTATTTTTATGACATGTCATCTGACAAGAAAATCACATCCTTTCAACTCAACTGATGAATGAGCATTTGAGCCATACAAATGTATTTTCCATTTGAACTTTTTATTTTTTTATTGTTTCAAGTGACTTTGGTTTTGCTGCCCTCCATATAGGCCCCATAGATTTCATTCAGGGGGAAAAAAAACTTCATATATTCATGGTCAATTTGTATTGCAGAGGAACCAATAAACCTCTAAAAGCCCATTATCTTCATAAAGAAGTCGAGAGCCTGTTGTGTGCAGGGCTTTAAACATCTTTGCACTCAACTTGCCGATAATCTAGTTAGGGAGGTAAGAAAAAATAACAAGATAAAGAACAGAGGAAGGTAGTAGCATTTGCTAAATACACTCATTAAATTTAAAAACATCTTTCAAATGAATGCATTTCTCTTCTGTGATATATAAAGAAGCATGCTAGACATTGCAGAAGATTAAAAGATTGAAAGGTCCTTCCTTTTCAGGAGTTCCCAGTCCAATGAGGGAAAGATGTGGAGAATGTAAATGCAAACAATGATTTAGGAAAGAAAGAATATGAAGACTCGCCAGTGACCCTCAGATTTAAAAAGTAAACCATTGGTTTTATTGTGCTTCCTTGAAAATCCTTGTCAAATATCACGTTAGGAAATCCTTCATATGTGTCTTGAGATGGAGAACAAGCCAAATGAATACTAACCATGGTGGCTTCTATTTATTGAGCATCATCTATATGTCAGGCACGGCACTAGCACTTTCACTGCCTCTCCGACCTGCAAGTGCTACATGCTTCTGGCAATTACGATGCAGCCTCTCTAAGGAACCTCTTAATTGCTTCGGGAGAATAAAACTGGAGAACAACATGTTCCTCTTCCAAAGAATCTAAAAAGTGCCTCAGTGGATGAGAATAGTAAATGAAAAACTAAATTAAAAGTATTTGTCCTAAACTCCTTAAGGATATGAAAAAGTTCTATACAGGATAGAGGGATTTGGACTGGGATGACCACAAAATGCTTCAGGGAGGACCCAGCATTGAGCTGAGCTTTGAATGATGGGTAGGACTGAAGGGTGGGGTCATGGGATTCATTTCAAGAATGGCATCTGCAAAGGTTTTGAGAGTTGGGAAGAGAAGAGTCAAGAATATTCAGTGGCTTTTATAAGAATTTTGAAGTCAATTTCTACTTTAAATCTGCAACTTACCTTCTGTGTTTTCTTACACCTATAGTCCCTCACTTTCTTCACCTATAAAGTGGAAAAACATTGATGATAACATCTTCTATAAAATTAAGTAAAATAGTCAAAGCAGCTTCCATATGCAAGGACTTTAAAAAATAAAAATAAGAAATTGTTAAGTTAATTTATTTCTAACAATCACACAGTTGGTGGGGAAATGACAGTGGGTATAACTTACAGTGATAATGCTCCTTGAAGAGTGTGTTGACTATTGATGACTTATCACAACCTATAATTCTGTGCGTTTTGTTTGTATCGATAGGTGTCTATACTGTTTTGCAAAAATGCTATCATTTGGAGCACAGGGCAACTTGACCAGTCACTTGATACTTGTCAGTTTTTGGCAAATAATAATATGTCTATCATTCTTAGATGCTCAGTAAATGTTATTTTACTACTTTACAATGGTTTGTTTATGTTGGTTAGAGTATGGAGCCCAGATAGGAGTGGGAGATGGAGAAGATAGGAAGGAAGAGGCATTTGAGAGTGGATTTAAAGAACTTGTGTAGGGACGCCTGCGTGGCTCAGTCAGTTAAGGGTCTGCCTTCAGCTCAGTTTATGATCCCAGAGTCCTGGGATCAAGTCCCTCATTGGGTGCCTTGCTAAGCAGGGAGCCTGCTTCTCCCTCTACCTCCTGCTTCCATTGCTTGTTCAATCTCTCTCTGACAAATAAGTAAAATAAAATCTTAAAAAAAAAATTTGTGTACCAGAGTGACAGATTTTTCCTATCACAGCCACCTACTTGCGCACCCATTGGGGCCAATAAATATCTTCATCTTATAGTCACTCCTCTATGCAGTCCTGATTATTTTAAGTAAAACTTAGCAGTTCTAGTCTATGACATGGCTAAACTATATAACTTTTGTCATAAAATTTGTACCATTTTTTCACTGTTTATATTTTCTTCTCTTTACTCTGGATGGTGAATTCCTCTGTACATAGACTATGCTTTATTCATATTTTCACCTCTTACATTCATATGAAACGTCACATAATAGGTTCTCAATAAATGTTTCTAAATTTCAGTTGTGCTATTCAACTTATTTTGCTGTTGGAACTTCTAATCTCCTTTTGCTAGACCACAAAGATATAGATATATATATATATATTTTTTTAACAGATCTTAAAATTACATAGGCAAGTTTGGTTTATATGACAAATTAAGTGCACGCACACTGACTCACATACACGTTTTCTTTCTCACATAAACTTCTGTAAAACTATGAAAAGATTATTGTAAATGTTATTAAACGCAAAGATCAGGGTTAAGGCATTAATGGATGAGAAAGGAGAAGTGGGATTGAAAACATGGGAAGAGTTGAAGGTCCCCACAGGGTAAAATTTTCTTTAATCTTCATCCCCTCCTATCTCCCAGATACGAGACAGACACTCAGCGGCAACCCCAAAATTGTACTGTTCTTCCCTAAGTAAATTGAATAAACTTTCTAGGTAGAAATAGGGCAGCTTGAAGGAAAGGCTTCTTTATCTTGGCATTTAGGTTTTGCTCAGAATCATATCTGGCACCTTACCAACTTACCCCAAAGTAATTTAACAAGTTCTTCCCTGTCATATAGAACCCCACTACACCTTTCTACTGACTTTATACTTAAACACAAATAAACAACAAAGGCTAACCAGACTTTAGAGTACATCATGCAACACGATTTTGGAATAAACAGCTAGAGTTCACTCACAGAGAAGCAAACATCAAACTGATGTCAGATTTCAGACTTCCAGGATATAATACTTTCAAAGACCATAAAGCAGTATCTTCAAAGCTATAAGAGAACATGTTTTTCAGTAAATAATATATACAGCCAAGCTATCAGTAAAGAGTAAGGCAGAATAATGACATTTTCAGACTCTTAGGTCTCTAAAAACTTACCGCTTTGCTTACAAAGTTAAATAAGGATCCTTAAGCAAATCAAGGTAGTGAAAAAAGAAAAAAAATACAGGAAAAAAACCCCAAAAAACCCAGGAGAGTAGTCAAAGAAAGGCCTTCACGCTGTCCTTACTCTCTCCTGTTCCAACCCACTTCTTCCTGATAGTAAGTCCTGCTGACACACAGCCACCATAGTCCCACCGCAAAGATGTGGAAGCAATGCCTTCCTTCCATAGACTTCTCTATTGGTTCACCTTTATGACCCTCCCCTGAAAGCTGCAGCACATGGCTGGCTTCCTAAATTCTCTGCAAGGTCCAATCTGTCTACCCATGCAGGTGCTCTAGGTAAGCTGGCCAGGAATTTTTCTATAATGATCCCACTCCCTTTCCAGACCCCATTCCCTTAGCTCCTTCAACAACTGTATAAATTCTAATTTCTGTAATGAATCCCTTATTTAATAATACTCATAGTAGATCGGCTTCTCTAATTCAAATTAGGTTAATAAAGACCCCTTGGAAAGGAAATGTAAGCCTAGCACACCACTTGACTGTACAGCAAACATTATGTGCGGTCTCATAATAAACTAGACACTGATGATTGCTTTTCAAATTTTAGAATAAACTTGTAGAAAAATCATAGGAATTGAACTATGGTACCACAACAGATGTAGCTGTCAGAGTTTGGAGGTAAAACAGAGTAAAGAAGGTATAATGGAGATTGGAACCACTGACACCTTCAAACACATGATGAATAATAAAGAAATTGAAGCATGCTGTATCCAGTTGCAGAGTGGATTAGTAGAAGAACTTAGAATAGTGATATAATTATTTGGTAAGAGAGAAAGGAGGAGAGCAGAGGGCAGTATAAATAAACTAAGCCTCATAAGACATAGTAGAAAATCAATATAAAAAGTCTAAAATTGATAAATCAAGAAACTGCAAGACAAGCACACTATTTAGAAATATGGATTTGGTGACTAGAGGACCAAATATAGAAATACGTAGAAGTGGCTGCCTCCACAAGATACATAATTATCCGATAAGATTGTTTCCTTTGGAAGAAAACCAAGAAACAGGGGTTGGAAAGACTTTTCTTTTTCTCCATACACACTCTGTAGTGATTGACTAGTTTAACATGTGTATACTAGTCTGCTAGGGCTACCAGGACAAAATACAGCAGACTGAGTGGGTACCTTAAACAACAGAAATTCATTGTCCACATTTCTGGAAGCTAGAAGTCAAGATCAAGATGCCAGCAGGGTTGGTTTCTTCTGAGGTCTCACTCCTTGGCTTTCAAATCACTGCCTTCTCACTGTGTCCTCACTTGGCCTTTCTCTGTGCAAACTCATTTCTGGTGTCTCTTCTTCTTGTAAGGATAGCAGTCATATTGGATCAGGGCCCCACTCTTACGACCTCATTTAACATTAATTACTTATTTAAAGGCTCTGTTTTCAGATACAGTTACATTGGGGGTTAGGGATTCAGCATATGAATTTAGTAGGACAAAATTCAGTCTATAACAGTGTGGAAGGTGAATTTATTTATAATAAATAAATCTTTTAATTTGGTTAAAATAAATATTTTTAAAAAGCTGTACCTAGAGTGCAAAACTGGGTGTGATGAGTGAGACAGGGAACTCTCATTTTGTTTTAAAGCCTCAAATACTATTTAATTACCATAATTAGGTAGAGATGGTTTTATATATTAAATAAGTGAACCATAAGGGGAGAGAGCTCATTACCATTGCACTCCAGCTAAAACACGAGGGGTCGCTGCTCATGAACTCCATCAACACCTAGCAAAAGATTTCCTCCTTTGTTTACTGTCATGAGTTTGTTTTCATTTTTTTCCCCTCTTTCATTTCCTCAGTGTCCTTACACTGTGAGTTTTATGGAGATACTCTAATCTTTCTCAAAGCAACATAAACTCCTTGAGGACTAGAATGCTATCAATCTTCCTGCTGTTCTTCACCAGAGGGTAGGGCTTTGCATATAGGACAAACTCACAGTAAGTGAGAAAATGAAGAAATCAGAAGTGACAATGCTAGTGAAGAAATTTGCCAAGGATTTAATTACACTTTTCAATCTTCTTGCCATGTTCTAAAAAACCACATATATAAAACACAATATACTTCACAGTGAGGCAACTGGGTCTGTGGAGTGAGCAAGGGAGAATATGTTGTTTGGATTATCTAGAGAGGCAAATAATAACAAAGCTAAAGGGCAGAATCCGAAATCAATCATTCAACACTCAGCTGATACAAATAAATAAGCAAGGGAGAGTTACAACAGAAAAGCAGATCAATGCTGCTAAAATGTAAAATGAAGTCAGCAATAAACCCTGGGGTCTAGTTAGACCTTAAACAAATCTGATGTTCATTTGGCTGCTGGTCAGATGATTCTGGGAGAAGAGAGAAGGTTCTGTGAGTCCTGAGGAGGGGCATAGAGAGATCAAAGGTCTGAACGGTTCCAGCCTAAGGGAATTGCTCTGTTCCATCTGATGTCCTATTTATAATGTAGAAATGTCAATTCCATGTTTTTGCGTAAAGCTTAATGCGTATTTATTGCATTTGCATTCAAGGAATACTGACACTATGGTCTTGGTTGATATTGGTACCAATTTCATTTTAATTCTAAATTCAGAGGAGTCAAAGATGAATGCATACTTTATCAAGGGGCAGCTTTATTTCATATTTAAATATTTATAGTATTTGCCAGTTCATTGTGCATCGAAGACATTGATCTAACTTCAAAAGTCTAGCATAGAAACTGAACTGACTGCTGAGAACATATTTATCCTTAACACAACACAAAGAATAATATCATGCTGTCATTGTTTGGTTGTTTCGTGGGTACAAATTGCATTAATTCTACTTGAGTCCGTGTCAAAACAGTTATTATAGCTTCAAACTACCAATCAAATATTCAAGGTCACTTTTTCCGGTTTGTCACTGCATAGATATTTACTGAGATCTGTACTAGGAACTATAGGGAGAGAATTCATTGCCCTCAAAACATTCATGATCAACAGAGGCAAGACTTACATATATTTTAAAATTGAATAACAGTCCCAAGAACATTGCAAGTTAATTTAGGATAAAGTACCAACCAGCTCCCTTGCTTTCCTCACCATGCTCCCCTTTATTATAATTTAAGAAGAGCTCATGAATAATATATTGAAAATAAAAAGAAATATTAAGAAATTTTAACTTTATCCTTCAAACATACCTTTCAAATGGTACTGGTCTAGATCAAGCTTAAAGATGCTGCAACATGTTTTTCTTTACAATTCTGAAAATGAATTATTTGTAGTTTCTCTCTCTCTCTCTCTCTCTCTCTCTCTCTCTCTCTCTGTGTTAATTAGCTATCCACAAACTGAGTTCAAATGAGATCACATGTCTAAGAGTAGACTTAAAAGTAACAGCAACAAAACTTGACGATCCTGAGTGGTGCATACTAAAATACTTCTAAGCTAGAAAACTCTTTGTATTCTAAGACTCCCATATTCTCCAGTTTTCTAGAGCACTGGGGTTAAATATCCCAAAGATGCAGGATCCTCTGACTTTCAACACCAAGCAGGCAGGTCTCTGGGCTTCCTAAGGGTCTCCACTGCCCTGCGGATGGTGATGCTCCCCCGGAACCCCCGTTTTCTTTGCCGTGGTGCCTTGCTTGTCCAAGTTCCTACACAGCCTGGGATCTTTAAAAGGAAGACCTTACTCTCCTGGGGTCACAGTTATTGGACATTCGGGTTTGTTTGCCCAATTACATGCCTGTGGTCAATAAGGATCCCCCCAGAAAATGATAAGCACTGCACTTGGACAGCTGTGTCTGGGAGAACCTTCAACATCAGGCACACCGTAGGCCAAAGTCATCTTATCTTATTTGGCCCTTAAGTCTTCTGCCTTCATCTCTTGTCATCTGCTCATCAGCCCAGACTCCCGGGTCTGTTTGTTTGTTTGTTTGTTTGCTTCTAAGTAATTTTATTTCAAAATGCTCACAGGCATTTTCTGGACCCCTAGCATGTCTGAGAGGTTTCAGTGATTTTGAACCTAATAGAGAGACAGGGATCTTGATCCTCTTATGCCAGAAAACTGTTGTGTTCCTATGCCAATCTGATCCACTTTTCCACCCCCCCCCCAACATATATATGTTTTACATACCAGGAGGTTCCATGGGTGAAACCCTGCCTGAGTCACTAAAGACTTTTTTTTTTTTTTAGATTTTATTTATTTATTTGTCAGAGAGAAAAAGAGAGAGCACAAGCAGGGGGAGTGGCAAGCAGAGGGAGGGACAGGCAAAGGGAGAAGCAGACTCCCTGCTGAGCAAGGATCGCAATGCGAAACTCTCTCCCAGGACCCTGGGATCATGACCCAGGCCAAAGGCAGACGCTCAACCAACTGAGCCACCCAAGTATCCCTAAAGATTTTTCTGAGTAAGGACTCTCACTTGTCTTTTTTTAAAGGTTTGTTTATTTATTTTTAGAGAGAGATAGTGCATAGTGGGGGAGGGGCAGAGGGAGAGGGCGACAGACAGAGCCTCAAGCACACTCTTTGCTGAGTGTGGAGCCGGATGAGGGGCTTGGTCTCACAACCCTGAGACCATGACCTAACCTAAATCAACAGTCGGATGCCTAACCAGCTGAGCCACCTAGGTGCCCCTCACTTGTCCTTTATACTCAAACTGACCTATAAAGATAAAATAAGGTCAACTTAATTAAATTAATAAAATTAAAAAGTTATAGATATTGCAATGGCTACAGATATTAAATCTCATAAAAATTAACCAATCACATAAATTGATTCCTCAAGTATCTGATAAATAAGTAGAAGTTTATATTCTCAGGGAAAAAGAATTAAGTCCATCAACTATCTTCAGTATTAAAATTCTATCTACTCTCCCTCAATTCAGGTAGACAGACTTAACTGAAGATACTCAGTTAAACTTCCCAACACAAACCTAACTGCTCCTGAAAACTCCTTCCATTTACTTCAGAAATGCTGTTATTTTATTCTGTTTTCTCATATTGATCCATCTTTAAAATATAAGCGTATCTCCTATTCTTCACCTTGGTACTTGTGCTAGATTAAAAACTATATCATTTTTTACCCCTTCCATTGAGAGATAGAGTCTAATTCTACTTCCTTTTGGCCAGCCTTAATTGTTTGACCAACAAAATGCAGTAGAAATGTTTTTATTGTGTGTTTTTTTTTTTTTTAACTTCCAAGCTTTAGTCATGAGAAGGCTTCAGCTAATTCCTCTTGGAATTAGGGGAAGCCAACTGCCATGTAAAAAGTCCAACCTCCACAAGACTGGCATGCTATGAGGAAATCTAAACAAGACCTCATGAAGAGTGAAAAATGCCCAGACAGTCCCAGCTTTCAGTCACCTAAATCCAGATTAAGACATGCATGGAAGAGCCATTTTGGACCTCTAGCTATAAGATATGCAACCTGGAAAACCAAGGAGCCCAAGTGACAGAATCAAAGATTCATAATCTTTACCACAAATATCTAATTTGAATCCATAGTATATGAGTTTCCTGTGGTTGTTGTAACAAATTATCACAAACTTGGTGGCTTAAAACAATAGAAATGTATTCTCGCACAATTCTGAAGCCATAAGTGTGAAAGCAGCATAACAGAGACAAAATCAGGGTGTCAGCTGGGCCATACTCTGCCTCCTTCCTTGCCTCTTCCTGCTCCAGAGAACAACCAGCGTTCCTTGGCTTATGGTCACATCACTCCAATTTCTGCCTCCATCTTTACAACACCTTCTCTCTACATGTGTCTATGTGAAATCGCCTCAGTCCCTCTCTGATAAGGACCCATGCAATTACATTTAGGGCCCACTCAGATAATCCAGAATAATCTCTGTACCTCAAAATCCTTAATTTATTAACATATTTTGCCATATAAGGTAACATTTACAGGTTCCAAGAATTAGGGCCTGATATTTTGGGGGACATTTTTCATTCTATCACTAAACATATTATGTCCTTTATTCTCATTTACGTCATTCATCGCAAAAACCCTCAGACTCGCAACTCACCCTGCCTCTCCTATGTTCTATAAGATTCTGTATCTGCCCCTCACTTCTGCTTCTTTCTTCCACCCTCCACAACCTCTACAAGACTTCCACACTGCCTTCTGGAATCCGCGAATTGTTATCAGCAATTTCTTCTCTATATTTGGTCTTTGTTTTGAACATCCCATTTACCTTTCTGCTCTAATGGAAACATGGCTATCTATTAAGAGCATTGACTTCCCACAGTCTTCTCAAGTGGTCACTGATCTGTCTCCTATCTTCATACCACTAAGTATTGAAATGTTCTCCTTTGCTACTTTTAGATCATTCATCTTTCTTCTTCCTCAGAATTTATCCTCTGAATCATCACTTCATATCACTGACATCGACTGATCTTCAATTTATTTTTCTTAATTTATCCAATACTACTGCAGTCTTAAATCCTGGCCATTTCAGCATGCACATATGGTTTTCCAACACATTGACTTCTTAGTTTTATGAAACTCACTTGTTCAATGTCCTTGCTTTTCACTCTATATCAGGCATATACTTTAATAGGCATATCCTTAATCTTGTTTTTACAAATAACTGCAACCTTTCCACAGTCTCAATTTCATGAATCCTACTCTTTCAATATCATGCCTTCTCTTTGCGCTCATTCCCTCCAATAATCTAACACTAAGGACCTTTCAACTACACAGAGACCTGAATTTAATTGATCTATGATGTTTTCACTGTCACTTACTCTTAATAACACTCATCTCCTCAACTAACTTAAATTCTGGGATCTACCCCCTGCATATATCCTCCACTTATTTGACCCTATCCTTCTTCATTCTCGCTTGGCCAAACAAATTTTTCATTTTTTTCAGGCTTTCATGAAGGTGGTTATAGGGAAATTCACAACCACCCTGACTGCTAGTTCTATAAATTCATGATGAGGAACATCTTGTATACCCGTAATGCTGGCGAGCAATCAACTAGTCCATCCGATCTCCTACTGTTTAAAAAAATTGTTTTATACCCTCCTCTTTTCAAACCCAAAACATCTTCTTCATGCTTACTGTTGGCCAAAAACATTCTGTATCACCCAGAAAAATAGAAGGCATCAAAAGGGGACTTCTACAAATTGATATCACCATGTCTACCCACCAAGCGTATCTATACCCACATACAATCTCCCCTGGTGTTATTTGGATCCTGTATTCATGTCTGTATCTAAAATAAGTCCCTTGACTTGTGTTCTATGTCCCAACCTCTCTCAAGTTACTCAAGGACTTTGCTTTAGCAGTTCTCTCCTCTCTCTTCTAATCAACAATTTTTCTTCCCCTTTTGGATTATGTACCACCACACAAACCTACTGTTAGTTCTTCCATCTTAAAAAAACATACATATATTCTCTTTTCACCTGCTTCCCCAATAGCTACATTTTGATTTCTTAAGTCACGATCTCAGAATACTTCCTCTAAAGAGTTGCCTAATTTTGTTGTCTCCAAATTGTCTCCTCCTCTCTTAAATGCACTTCAGTCATGTGTTCAATCCTGCCCCTCCACCAACACCGTTGTCATTAACATTGTAAGTGTACTTCGTATTGTTAAAATTAGGAGTATCTTCTCAATCCTCTCCTTACTTATCAGAATAATCTGATATGCACTGGAGAATCCTGGTTTACATGGTGTTGCTGGTTTTTTTCCCCTAGTATAATGGTTGGCATCTAATTTCATTCTCAAAGCATCCTGATTTGGATGTTAATTGTATAGTCACCCTACCTGTTAGTAGCATTATACAGAGTTGATTGATCTTTTCATCCTCTAAACCTTTTCTTTATTTTACTTCCATTCTTTTTGTATTTCTCCTTCCTTAATAACTACTCTTTCTCAATCTCATTTACACATCTCTCCTCTTCTCCATAACCTCTTAATGGAGGAGTCTTGGGCTACATACATGGATGTTTTCTCTTCCAGTAGGCAACCCCTGCTGAAATACTAATGTAAGTATCTTGAAAATGAAATGGTAAAGTACTTTAGACAATGATTTATTACTAATGGAGTCACTTCTCTATGATGACTCTCCCTTTGTAAATGAAACTAAAGCAAAGAGATTTTGTAAATATTTCAAAGGGTTTGTGAAAGTATCAAGAATTATTTTTGCTTTATTTCTTTCCTGTTTTCCCTCCTTTTTTTAAAAAAAAGATTGCATTTATTTATTTGAAAGAGAGAGAGTGCACACGCGAGTCAGGGGAGGGGCAGAAGGAGAGAGAGAATTCCGAGCAGACTCCCCCTGAGCACAGAGCCCGATATGGGCCTTGACCCCACGACCCCATGACCCTGATACCATGACTTGGGCAGAAACCAAGAGTCAGAAGCTCAACCAACTGAGCCATCCTGGTGCTCTGTCTTCTCTCTTGACCCATCTTCTCATTTATTTCTTTCCTATCTCCCCTCTTGGGCCATCTTCCCACTGTCACTCATAAAAATGAAATATCCCTGACATTATTGTGATCAAAAGCAAACCAAAAAATTGGACACTCAGTTCAATCAAATGGAAATATAAGATCATGCCCTGACATGACCAATTTCCCAAAAGGGCAATTATTGATACTAAATTCCACTGCAAATTTCTCAGTATAATAAAGGATAAGCAAACAGCCTAAAGGAAAAAAAATTATATATGTATATGTAAAATGCAGATTGATGCTTTGAATATTATGTATAATCTGCAACCTCATTCTCTCTACCCAGCACTTTTCATATAATGAAAAGAAAACTGGCCGAGCTTTGATTGCTCCAATTCTAAAGCAAGTACTTTTTTCCTTTTGTTTATTTTGTTGGTGAAAGGGTAAGGGAGCCTTTAAGAGAGAGGCATGTTGGAAAGCAACCCTTGATATAAATGTAAATTACAACATTCCCACAAATTGTAACATATCATTATCTCGCCCATTCTTTAAAGAAAGAAAAACAAGGCTAATAATCATCCAGTTACATATTGCAATAGAATAGTTTCGTTTTTTTATTAGACTATTATATTCACTCATTTATGAATCAAGATGTTTAGAGCTGGAATGGCCCTTCTGACCTTTTGGATGCCCTAACATGAAGGTTGTTTCTCATTATTGGACAACTCTCTTGTCAGTAGGCTACTCCTTGTCTACATCTTTTATATTGCTGTTTCTGTGTATTTGGATAGTAACAGTCTTGCTTTATTTCTTTAATGACTTCAGTTAGTTTTTTCTATTCATATATCAAACAATTTCATCCAAAATTGGAAGATAGGAGTTTGATATTCATTCCTTCCATAAATGTCTCCATCATAGATCAAGACACCATATAGATTAGATGCTTCTTAATTCACAACTGTGGTCCATTAGCACCAGGACTGAAATCTCTTTATATACGTTAAATCTTTCTCCCTCAGTAGTACGTGATGTTTAGCTGATCTGTCAAGGTATTTCTTTTATCACATTCTCACTGTCTATTTTTTGTACAAGACCTCATTGTTGAGCAGCTTTTTACTGATGCAAAGAAATCTTATATGCAATTTCCATCCCATTAAGCATTTGAAAGAGACAATCCACATCCTAATGGTGCTGAACAGTAAACCACAGTCAGTTCTGAGTTGCTGTCTGATCTTTTGTTCAGCTATCTTCTGACCCTTTCTGACATCTCAGCCATCTTTCTCTTTAGAGCTTCTACTAGTTGCCTAAAAAGATTCTGGACTAGTTGTAACTTGTTTGGATGGAGAGGTACTACTGTGTTTCAAATTATTTGTTATATAAAGAGGTAATTTTAAATAGGATTTCAGGGGATAACTCAAGTATTAGGAATGTGAAATATCTGTACTTATTATCAAACTTGTTGATCAAGACTTTATAGATATATCATTAAAAATATAGGACCTGTTGTTGAATATTTAACATCTCAGCTTTGAAATCAGTCCCAGATTTATAATTTCACACTTCTACATTATACGTGTGTGGGACAATTACTTAACCACCAGTGTTTGAGGTTCTTCATCTGTCAGCTTATACCTATATTATAGAGTGGTTATAAGAGGAAAATTAGTTAAGGCATACAGAGCCAAAAGCCTGGCACACAGTGGGACCATCTAATGGCATTTATTATCAGTAATAAAAACATCTAGGTCACGGAATCCTAATGCTGTCCTTCAGAATTGCAGTGTGGACAGTATTTTAATTGCTTCAAGTCTTCAAGTCTACTCTTTGTCATTGTCCTTCCTATTTGACCAGTTTTTATGATGGTATTGATTTATCCTGGGATGAATAGTGTTGTTGACATGAGGGTCTGGGCCACCCAGGCTGTGACTTCATAATTGTCTTTGTCCAAACAGGGACTTCTTGGTTTCTATTACAATCCTCACATATGTATTTCTGGTCACATTTCTGATGTAAGAATGCTTACATACAGCTGCCAGCCAACATTTTATATTGTTCAGAGTAAATTTCCAATTATAATCTTATATTGCCATAAATATATAATATGCTTGATCATCCAAGTATATATTTTTTCTCTTAAAAATAGGACTGAGAACCTCACAGCCCATAATATGGTAGATCTCATCAAGGCAGTGCAAATATTCTGCTGACTTCAACTGCCACCATGTAATATCTAAATTCACATGCACATTGCCTTTATTTAATTTAATTTTATTTTTTTACAAAAGATAAATTAAAGGTTAAATGAGTCCATTCCAAAATAAATATATTTTATAGTTTTAGATCTCAAATTACCTACCAAATATTAGTTTAGCAATTGCAAACACATTCAAGGTATATTAGAGAATTAGCTCTTTCTTTGTATTGCTGCCAAAATTTCAGTTTGTAGTTCATGACATCACTAACACCTAAAACTGTGTGGAACATATGGAGTCAGGATGTAGTTAGAAAGAACAGAAGCAAAATAAACCAATTACAAAGCTAGTCCTGAGCTCCATTTACATTTGAAAAATTAAGTCCTATATTAGCCGACTTCTGAAATCACTGAGTGACCTTGTAGAGCTAAAGCTTTCAAAAAGAAAATGAATAAGACAGGCAGAGAGGAAACACAAAAGAAAAAGAATGAGAAAATGCTCAGAAAGCAATAGACATGGTAAAAGCTGAGAACAAAATGTGCTTTTAAAAACCATTTTGAGATGAAGAAGTTGTCTATGAACAAAAAAAACGAGTTTTTAAAAGTCTGGAGAATACTAAATATCTGATTTATTTCTTTCAATTTCAAATGTATCTAATGCTTTTAAGACAAACAAAAGTTATAATCAAAAACAGCAAATTTCAGACCTAAAAGGAACTTGAAGTAGCTTAGACTCTTTTGCAAATGAGAAATTTAATTATTTGAAACTGAAGTTACTTGCATAGATAGGCTGTGGAAGTTGTTGTTTGCTTGTTCTAGGACATTCTCTTTCCATGACTTACTTCCTCCTGACTTCTGATTCTGACCCGCATTTACAGCAATGCTGCACTCCCCTGGATGTAGCAATGGTCCAAATATCCCATGAAAATCAATCAGAACTTTCCTGAGCTCTCACTTCGAACACTGAAAAAAAGAAGGTCTTTCCCCTTGGGTTATAATCTTGGATCTGTCAGTATTCTTAAATCCCTAATCACAAGAGGTAACTCACTTTTAATAAAGATAAGCCTAAAACATTTTTTGTTGTTTTTTGTTTTCTATTTTTTGTCCTTGTGTCCTGCTATGCTTAAAGTCAGATTCAACCTGAAACTTCCAAGTGTTAAAGTCCATTAGTTCTTTATTAATTTGTACAAGTTTGTAATGAGTTTCTGTCAATTGCAACCAAAAGTGTCCTGTCTAAATGTGTGTTTATATTAGTGTATGTCCTTCAGAAGTACAGTCTGGACAGCATTTTTATAGCTACAAATATAATTTCTTTGTCATCTTTCTTTTGACTCATTTTTATAATGGTATTGATCTATGCTGGGATGTCTGTGTGGCCACGTTAAGTGTTTCCAGAGCTAGGCTGAGAACATAGGACTTCTAAACCCATTATCCTTTTATTATAGAGCAAACAGTCTCTTCATGTTGTAAAGAGGACATCTTTCTCTATCCTTCTAGCTAACTGGCTAAACCCATGAATCCTACTGATAAAAGACAGATTAACAAAAGGGAAAAAAACCTTTAATTATTACACGCACATGGACATTTCACAAAGAGAAATGAGATTCAAGGATATGGTAAAATGATTGAGGCTTACGTATCATCTTAAGCTACAAGAAGAAAAATGGTTTGGGGCCTTCTGGGTCAGAGAGGCAAGTTACGGGAAGGTAAAGGAGGAAATGTAAGGTCAATAAGGGTGTCTTAATTTGCAGATAAGAGTTTCTTAGGTGATAGGAGTAGTCTCAGGAGTATCTCTCTTCCAGGCAAGAAGGCAGCTTTACAAATGTAAAATTCCTTTATAAATGTAAATTTCCTTTACAAAAGGGAAATTCATACTTTATTTTTAGGCAGTTAGGGGGAAGATAAAGAGATTTTTCTGTATCCTCATTCTCTATTGCTTTTATTTCAAAATAATCCTTGTGCCAAAATGACACATTTTGTGGTGGCATATTTAGGTATCCTTTAACATCTTAGATGCATGAATTTGTTGAGTATCCTTCTTAATCAATTTCAAAAGTTGAAATTGTTCAAAGATACAAAATCCTAGCTCTGTACTAGGTTTTGGAGGATAAACAATTTATGTAGGTTTTCTTGGTTAATTTTACCAACCACCTTATTATATAGATTGATCATCTCTATTTTTAAAGGTAGAATAGCAGACTAAACAAATTAAAGATTGACATCAAAAAATCTGTTCCTTCCACTCTAGCATGTATAGATCTATAATTTCTATTTTTCTATGTTATTATAGGAAAAGAAAAAAAATATTTTTTCTCTACCCATCTTAGGTTCTCTGACTGGGGTCCTATAAATTAGAACGGCAAAGACAGATTAACAAGAGAAAAACAGAAATTTACTAATATTGTAGAATCGTGTATATACACATGTATATACACAATGACAAGTAAAGGGATGGATAGAATTGTCACTTGCATATCATGTTAGGTTAAACAAAGGAAAAGATGTTTTGAGCTTCTGGGCATAAGAGGCACATTAAAGAAAGAAGACCAGGACAAGTATGGTAAACAAGAGTTGTATAGTAAGATTTGTTATGTAGATTTAAGTCATTGAATTCTTCATTGATAAAAGTTGCTAAGAATTCCCCTCTTCCTGTTGTGGGAGAGGAAGACATCTTTACAAAGGGAAATTTCCTTTATAAATGGAAGTTTTCTTTATGAAATTCAATTTACTTTACAAAAGGAAAACTTATTTTTGTTTTGAGAGATTTTCTTGTATCTTCTGATTCTCAGTGGCCTTCAGCTCAAAATAATTGTATGCCAACTAAGACATATTCGGAGTGGCATATTCTGGTATCCCTCAGTATGATATACAAATATGAATATGACACTATAGTTGAATCTAGATATTATTTTTATCATCTGGAACACTGATTCTAATTGCAACTATACTTATTCCCACCCTCTTTTCTACCAGATGCTTGTAAGTTCTACCGCATTTGGTCTTTTTATTAAGTTAGATAAAACAGTATTGGACTCTTTAAGGGTTGCACAGCTCAAGTGTATTCCCTAAAATTCTAAATTAAAACCTGTCTTTTCTGAAATTTGATTCTATTTTCTAAATACCCTGCCTATCATATTCCATTGACATAGGTTTAAAGGATATTCCAGTTTAAGAACCATTTTTAGAGATCTGCTCTTAACTCAAATTTATCTCCTAGAGAGATCTTTTATTGTATTAAATTTGTATTTATTACAATGATCATATATATGAGACTGATTTTACAATTTGTGTGTGTGAGGGGCACGCGGGGGGGCGGTGGAAAGAGAGAGAGAGGGAGAGAGAGTAGAAAGGGAGGAAAGGATGAAGGGAGGGAAGAAAGTTAGTTTGCATCAAAGGAGTTTGTCAGTATTAACCTGGGCTCATAATGAAAAAAGGTTTCTCAATTGGGATGCCATAACCAGAGATTTGGTATCATACAAGGGTTCAGGGTTAGAATTTACATTATCTACGTAATTCAGATATTCCCCCAAGATAGTAACCTTAAAAAAAAAAAAAAAAGTCTTCATCTGGTAATACCTCAAGGGCAACTTAGCAGAAACCAAGACAAAACTCTTTGAAGGAATATGCCCTCACCCAAATTTGTGAATTTCAACAGATAAAGTCCCACTTAGAAGAGTATACATTAATTTAGTCCCATACACTGTGCTTGTATTGGGAATATACAATGAACAAAGTAGACCAGCAATCAGTCCTCATGGAATAAACTGATCTTTTATTTTAAAATATTCTGCCTATATTGTGAATATTTTTATATTTTATTTTTCTACTTTTATGTGTTCCAAGTTTGAGCCTGTCTCTATTTATAGTTGTAAGAAAATAAATAATAAATGTGATTTTAAAATAATGATCATTAAAAAAAAAAAAAGGCCCTACTTTTTATGTCCAAAATAGACTGGAGAGAAACAGGACAAGAGGAGAGATAAATTAGGGTTATTTCAATAAGCCAAAAGAAAGAAGATGGTTTGGAACAGATTGGTAATAGTATAATCTTGGAAAATATTTTAAATGTAGAGACAATGGGATTCATTTATTATCATATGCAGAACATGAGAGAGAAATTATTTAAAGATGAAGTCAAGATTTTTGACTTGAACAAAAAGTCACAAAAAATTAAACATTCACTTGAATGTAGAGGACAGGGCGGAAAGCAGATTTAAGGAAAATAGAACTGAGTTTCAGAAATACTACATTTGGGTTGCTCAGTGTCTTCCAATAAAGATCTTGAATAAGCATTTAGATAAGCAAATTTTAGAATTAGATGCAAAAGTTAAGGCTGGAGATATTAATTTGGGGAGTTGTCAACATACAGGCGATATTTGAAGTCTGAATGAGATTATCTAGGAATAAATAAAGGTAGATAAAAGACTAATCCTTGGTAAGTAGCCAGAAAAGTGGGGGGAAAACATCAGATTTTGGAGCCTTGGAGGGAAGAAGAAGTGATATTAGCCAAGTAAAAATGGGTACTGAAAACAGATAACTGTATTTAGCAATGTGAAAGCAATTGATAACCTTCACAAGAGCTGTTGCTTTAGACTGATGGGGCAGAAACCCTTATCAGAATAGGATCTAAAGAAATCTGGAGACAAATTAAAAAAAAATAAGTGTCAACAAATCTTTCAAGAACTTTTACTGAAAAGAGAGAAATGGGGCAGTAGTTGGAAAGAATTATGGGTCAAAGAGACCCTTCCTTATAATGAAATAAATTGTAGAATGTTTCTATGTTGATAGAAATGATTTAGATAAAGATAAAGAAAAGCTGATCAATCAGTAGGAACATGAGCAATTGCTAAGGCCATATCCTTGAGTAGGCAAGAGGAGATAGGCTCTGCTGACCAGGTGGAAAGTTTGGTCTTAGCTAGGAGCATGCACAATTCAACCATAATAGATGTGTCAAAAGCAACAATATAAATCAAGAAACAAAAGATTTATAACTAAGATTTTCTAAGAATCAGGGAAATGTAAATTAAAACAAGATACCATTTCACAACCATATGTTGGGAAAATTAAAGTGTGACAATTTCAAGTTAAAAATAGAATGTGGGGGCACCTGGGTGGCTCAGTCATTTTTAACTAGCCAACTCTTGATTTTGGCTCAGATCATGATCTCAGGTTCCTGAGCTCGAGCCCCACGTTGGGCTCCATGCTCAACAGGGAGTCTGCTTGAGGATTCTCTTTCTCCATCTCTTTTTGCCCCTCCCCAACCCCGGGGTCATGTTCTCTCTCCCTCTCAAATAAATAAATAAATCTTTAAAAAAAAAAAAAAAACTAGAACGTGGAGAGGGGTGCCTGGATGGCTCAGTTGGTTAAGCATCTGACACTTGATTTTGGCTCAGGTCATGATCTCCAGTTGTGAGATCAAGGCCCCTTTAGGGCTCCACACTTGATGAGGGAACAGAAGACAAGCTGAGGACAAAGCAGAAGCTGACATCCTGCAAATGCCCCCCCCCCTCCATGTATGCAACATTCCTCAGGCACTCCTGGCTGCCCTAAAGCCAAGGAAAGGAAAAACAAATAGTTAACTAACAGAGATCACAATCCTGCAAGACCTGAGTCTCCCTCAGTTTACACATGTCCTAGTAATTTACAAGGAGGAGGCTTTCTTATCAATAGCCTAACTTCCAGAGACCCATAATTCAGTTTCCTGAAGCCCTAACATTACCACCCCCACCATAAAATTGAGGGAAGCTGAGGCTTGTAAATAAATGTAAATAAATGTAAATAAAACGAATTTCTTTTAAACCTTCAGCCCATTGATAAGGACACGTGATAGGAGGAAAGTACTGTAAACAACCTTAACTTGACAATAATAAGGCCTCCAGTGTCCTTCGAGTCTTCTTTGTCATATGAAAGTGCTTTCTCAACCTCCTTTTTCCTTACCTCTCCAACCCCATAGTATGTAATCAGCCACCCCTCACAGCTGCATTGCAGCTCTTTCTGCCCACGGGTCCTGTCCCCCCTGCTTTAATAAACCACCATTTTGCACCAAAGACATCCCAAGAATTCTTTCTTGGTCGTCAGCTCCAGACTCCACCCCGCTGAACCTCACCTGTATTCCACAACCTCATCACGCTCAGCGGACAGTCTGCTTCTCTCTCTCTCTCCTTCTCATTCTGCCTCTCCCTCCTACTCACTCACGTAGTTCTCTCTCTGTAAAATAAATAAATAAATCTTTAAAAAAATAGAATGTGGAGAAAAAATATAGAATGTGGAGAAATTGAAACTATAAAAATATAAATTAATTGTATTAACCATTATATTACTCAGCAATCTGAGATTAACTTGACTTTACAACTCAGCACATTTACATCTAGGTATATACTGTATAGAATTCATGTACGTGTACACAAAGATTTGTGGACAAGAATCTGTTTTGCATGACCACTGTACTAAGGAAAAGCTAGAAACAACCTAAATGTCCACTAACATGCAACAGGATAAATTAATATAAGGATATTCATACAATGGAATTACATGATGCAGTTAAAATGCATGAACTAGAGCTATACGTATCAAAATAAAAATTCAAAAATATCATGTGTAGATATATATGTGCAGGATTAGATCATTTATATGAAGTATTAAAATACAAAAGAGACTACTTTTTTTTCAAATATACACATAGTATGTAGTATGTGCATATAGTAAGGGCATACAAACATTCATAAGAATGACTCAGAATATTAGTTATCTGAAAGAGAGGAGAGGAGGAAGGGACACAGGAAATTTTCATTCTGCTTGTAAAGGTGTTCGTGGAGGAAAAAATCTGAAGCAAGTATGACAAAATAGTAAGTCAGCAAAACAGGCTGGTGAAAGATTTACGTGGTAGTTGTATCACTTGTATACCTTCTTAACGCTTGAAAATGTTTATTACTTTTGCATAAGGTCTTCATTATGAAAATAATGTCACAATTATTTTAGGGAATTATATGCATCAATTTTTTTGTCTTTTATTGCTTCTCTATTTGTAGTTCCTAGACTATGAAAAAATGAGTTTTTTGTTTGTTTGTTTGTTTGTTTTTGTCTATTGGCTCTCAAGATTTCTGTTAGATTAGGTGCTTCTAGATGGTAAAAATTACTCTCTTTTATCACTTCACCAACTATGGTCCATTTTTTTCTCCATTTTTTAGAAAGTGATGTAGTTTAATAAACACAAGTAAGTTCACTGACTAATTTTCATGTTGGGTCAATCAATATATCATAGAGCCCAGAAACTCCAGTAACTTGCAATGCTGGATTCCTCTTTGAAAATATCTACTTTAAATAAGGATGTTTGGGGCAGAATACATAATAAGGGTAAGGGATCACTGAGATACATGCCTAAGGGCAAGTGATTACTTTATGGCATGTGAAAATTTAGAAGTTATTTGGTGCAAAGTTTTGATGGCTCTAACTTCTTTTCTATGACATACAACATGCTTTTAATTTGGGTTGGATAAAGCTTAGCAGTGTCAGCAACAGGATCTGTGCCATATTTCTTGAAAGACAAAATAAAAGAAAATAAACAGAAATACTTAAGAAAAAATATTGCTTGAGTTCCAAGCTCACAGATCTCAGATAGAAGGGGAATCTCTAGAACTGCTTCCAGAAGGATGACCCTTGAGACAATTGAAGCAGAAGACAATAACAAATTAATTAGCTGCATTACAACTGTGACAGTTAAAATGACCTTCCCGGGGACACCTGTCATCTCTTTAACACTGAGTCCCATTACTTATTGTTATCCATAATCTATAAACAAAGAGAACTCTCTCTCCACTATTTTATTTTCCTATTTTTCCCTTTGCTTTCTCTCCAAATAATTTTCATTTCTTTTGTCATTCTATCTCCTTAAAACAAAGTTATGTGATTTATGTTATTACATAAGTTTTTATAGACATTTACATGTTTATTCTAAAATTTATATGGGAGGGTACATGCCCTTGATGAGAAGAATAAAATGGGGGAAATCAGTTGACCTTATATACTAAGGCCTACTATAAAACTAAAGTAATCAAAAGCAAGATGATATTGGCAGGATAGACATACAGATCAATGAAACAAAATACAGAATCTATAAATAGACATACACAAATATGACCAAATGATTTTTGACAAATATGGAAAAAGCTATTCAATGGAGGAAGAATAGTTCTTTAACAAATTATGCTAGAAAAATTGGACTTCCTTATATGCAAAAAAATGAATATTAACCTGAACTTTACACTTCATACAAAAATTAATTTAATATTAATCATGAACTTAAATATAAAATAAAACTATAAAACTTTTAGGAAAAAAAATAATAATCTTCAGACTCAAGGGCTACCCAAAGTGTGCTTTGTTTTTTTTTTTTTTTTAAAGATTTTATTTATTTATTTGACAGACAGAGAGATAGCCAGCGAGAGAGGGAACACANTAATAATCTTCAGACTCAAGGGCTACCCAAAGTGTGCTTTGTTTTTTTTTTTTTTTAAAGATTTTATTTATTTATTTGACAGACAGAGAGATAGCCAGCAAGAGAGGGAACACAGGCGGGGGGAGTGGGAGAGGAAGAAGCAGGCTCCCATTGGAGAAGCCTGATATGGGGCTCGATCCCAGGACTCTGGGATCACGCCCTGAGCTGAAGGCAGACGCTTAACGACTGAGCCACCCAGGCACCCCTAAAGTGTTTTGAACTTGAAACCAAAGCACAATGAAACAAAAAAATTGACAAATTGGATNGGCGGGGGGAGTGGGAGAGGAAGAAGCAGGCTCCCATTGGAGAAGCCTGATATAGGGCTCGATCCCAGGACTCTGGGATCACGCCCTGAGCTGAAGGCAGACGCTTAACGACTGAGCCACCCAGGCACCCCTAAAGTGTTTTGAACTTGAAACCAAAGCACAATGAAACAAAAAAATTGACAAATTGGATTTTATAAAAATTAAATATTTTTGCTCTTAAAAAAGAAAACANCATTTAATAGTGTGAAAAGACAAGCTACAGACTGAGAAATGATATTTGCAAACTACATGTCCAAGAAAGGACTAATATATAGAAAAGTCAGAACTCACCATAAAAAAAAAAAAAGAAAAGAAATTCAAATAGAAAATAGGCAAGGGAAAAGACACAAGTAGGTATTTCACCAAAGAGGATATAAGATGGCAAATAAGTGTGAGAAAAAAGTTTCATGACCATGAGCCATTGGGAAAATGCAAATTCAAACTACAATGAGATATCTATCACTAGATACCTCTCAAATGGCTCAGATGAAGAACAGTGACAAAACAAAATGCCCATGAAGATGCAGGGTAACTGGACCATCCATACAATTCTGGTGGGAATGTAAAATGGTACAGTCACCAAGGAAATCAGTATGTCTGTTTCTTATAGAACTAAATATGTAAATACCACATAACCCATTATATTCTTGGGCATTTATACCAGAGAAATGGCAATTTATGTTCACACAGAGAGCTGTAATAGCCCCAAGCTGGAAAGATTCCGTATTTCCTTCAATGGGTGAATGGTTAAACAAACTGAAGTACACCCATGTCCTAGTGTATTACTCAGTTATAAAAAGAGACAAACTATTGGTACATGCAAAAAGCTTGGATATATCTCCAGGGAATTATGCTAAGTGAAGAAAGAGAAACCCATAGGTTTACATACTCTGTGATTTCATTTATATTATAATTTTGAAATGACTATTTGAAATGAAAATTTAGTAATGCAGACAGATTATGTGATTGCCAAGGGTTCAGGATTGGGGTGAGTAACATGAGTAATCTTTGTGATGATAAACTGTTCTGTATCTTCACGGTGGTGATGGGTACAAACTTACATATGTGATAAAATTGCATAGTACCAAATACACACAGAAGAACACAATGATTACGTTGACCCTTGAACAATGTGGGGATTAGAGGCACCAATCCGTCTGCAGTCAAAAATCTGCATATAACTTTTGACTCCCACAAAACTCAATTACTAATAGCCTACTCTTGACCAGCAGCCTTATCTATAACATAAACAGCAGATTAACACATATTTTGTATATGTATTATATACTGTATTTTTATCATAAAATAAGCTAGAGAAAAGAAAATATTAAGAAAATCATAAGGTGGAGAAAATACATTCACAGTACTATACTTACATTATCTGTACATATATTTATTGAAACATATCTGTGTATAAGTGAATCCATGCAGTTCAAAGCCATGTTGTCCAAGGGTCAACTGTATAAGTAAAATTAGGGAAATCCTACAAAGATGGATGGATTTTATCAATAACAATATTCTGGTTGTGATATTGTACTATAGTTTTATAAGATATTATTATTGAGGGAAACTGGGTAAGGGGTCACAGAAACTCTCTGTATTATTCCTCACAACTGCATGTGAATTTACAATGATCTCAAATAAAAAGTTTTTTTAAAAAAAAATGTCTAGTGGTGCCTGGGTAGCTTAGTCAGTGAAGTGACCGACTCTTGATTTAGGCTCAGGTAGTGATCTCAGGGTCATGAGATTGAGCCTGGAGTCCGAGTGGGCTCCGTGCTCAGCAGGGAGTCTGATGGAGAGTTTTTCTCTCTCTCTCCCTCCCTCTGCCTCTCCCCTCTGACACTCACAAGTTCTCTTTCTCTCTCTCTGTCCAATAAATAAATCTTATAAATAAAATAAAATAAGATAAAATAAATGTCTACTGCCATAATAATAACAAAGTCATTTTTCTTTCATAACCAAAAGTTGCCAACTCTGGGGGCAATATTATGATGACTACTTAAGATGTTTAAGAACACTTCCTTATGTCACTCACTTCTATGAGTCCAAGTATAAAAACAGTAGAATTATTGTGAATGCATTCAATGAAAAAGAGCCGGGATCTGACTGTGTTGACAAGACTGAAATAAACTTGAGGCAGAATACCACAGTTCCTTTGAGAAGACGATCTATGCAAACCCAGGCGATAACATCTTCAAATTTAGGGGTGCTACCAGCAACTTTTGATATTAAAGGGAGTTGATGAAAGGGAAATTAGAATTGATGAAAGTTACTAGAGGCTGTCCAAAAGTTAAGCCTATTTTATTAGTTTTAAACTATTGAGACATCTCCTTCCCCACTTCCAATTCACAAAGGAATTACAGTGGCTCCAAAGACAAAGTTGCTTTTGTGTACCACGGATCACTCCAAAGCTATGGGTCATCTGTCCTCAAAATAAGCAGATTATCTTCCACAGGAAGCCAAGAATTGCATATATATGTTTATATATATTGCATATATAAAGTTGTTGCAGTCAACTTTCATGGAAAAGGATCTGAAAAGATCAATTCCGATGTCAACTGTGAGACTGACAAGGGCACTGGGTTTAGTTTGAATATCCAGTGTTGGCTTTCCCAGGTATGCTAAGGATAGTACCACTGATTTCAGGGCATTCATAGGTATGCCAAAATGCCTGCTGCATAGTGATGTCTGGCTTCAATTAAGATAACAAAGAGACATTTACATGTAACCATATATACGATTTCATGTCAGTGTCTCTAGATCATATACAGAGGATGAAGACTGGAATTCATAGTGAGCTTGGACTTACTCATAACTTATTTCATGACAGGGAGCTGAAGTTAGTTTGTAATTGTTTCCTATATTTTAAAAAAGAATTGTTTTTTGCTCTGATTTTATTTATAAATGAACAGCTTATAGGTCAATTTTTAAAAAAAGATTTATTTATTTCGGAGACAGAGGTGGGGGAGGGGTAGAGGGAGAGAATCTTCAAGCAGATTCCCCACAGAGTGTGGAGCCCAACACGAGCTCAATCCCACAACCCATGAGATCATGACCTAAGCTGAAACCAAGAGTGGGTCGCTTAACTGACTGAGCCACCCATATGCCCCTTATAGGTCCATTTCAAATAAAGAAAATGTCATCACTTTTTATTTTCTTATATAATCCCTTAATAACTTTTCATCCAATAAGTCAGTGTTACTGTATTATGAAAACTGTATTTCTACCTTTAGCATACACATTTCCAATAATCAATTAATATCTGAATGTAATTTAATGATAACTAAATAAGCGGAACCTTTATTTTAAAATATCTTTGCTATGTTCTGGGTATGCCACATGAATTTTTTTTTTTTTTGAAATCTGAAATCATGCAAATGCCTTTCTTTAAAATACCAGAGATTTTACTCTTCTGTAGAATTTGCATTGTTAGGCATATATAGCACAAAAAGAATCCAAATGCTATTAAGGTTTTTAAGCTGTCAACCGAATTCTGCACACTACACTACTCTGTTCCCATTTGCTACCAAGGAAAAGTGCAAAGTCAAACATGTTTTTACAAAAAGCACTATAAGCTGCATGTAAATGAGCCCACTTTTCCTGAGGGTCTATCTTCAATTTGATAGTGCATTTAAGTGCTTGCTTTCACTTAGAATAGACTGAAATATATAAATAGAAATTGAGAGCAGTGAAAATGCCATTTATCCAAGGTTTCCCCAGGAATAAAAGAATCAAAGCAGATTATGCCATCTCTTTACAGAGCTACTTGATTAATTAAACAATTATTTTCTATCAAGAAGTACAAACATTAAATGTAAAAACAAATGCTGAAGGCAGTAAGTGACCAAAAGGAAATAATAAATTGGTAATTTTATTGATTAATTTTGCTGTCAAGTGATTCACTGTCTTGTCTTTTCTTTCTTTCTTGGTCAAAATAGGATACTGATAACTAACTGCAGATAGGTTTGATTTATAGCTATGCTTACTCACCATAAATCTGCAATTTTCCAAATAGTAAGAGCTCTATAGATATATAAGCCTACTAATTTGAACCAAAAAATTCCACTCATTCTTTCTTCTTCATTTCATAATTTGTACACACATTCTAGGATTGTAATATTAGTTGTCACGGCCTATTTTATCAACATTACCCATATCATAGTTATTTCTGCAGTGGTTTCCCAACTGAAACCCATTTTTTATGAGAATGACTTTGACAGGTGTGGTTACACAGTGGTTAAAACGCATAATTTCTGTTGTCAAAACACACCTAGGCTTAGATCCTAAGCCTCCCCCTAACTAGCTATGCCACAGAGAGTAAGTCATTAAACCACTCTGAGCTTTTTTCCTTTTCTATATAATAGGTATGCTCTTACCTAACTCATTAGTGAATTAATATTTGTAAATTTCTCACAATAGTTCTAAAATTTAGAAAACATAATGTTAGCTCTTCTTATTTTAATTTGCCTCAACTGTCTATGGCATTGAATAACCTCTGAAGAGCAACTCTGTCTATGATGGAAATAATTTTAAGTGATATTAAACACAGCAAGTCAACTTTGTGTATCAGATTGTATATGGCTTGAAAAAATTCACTTGCCTCTTCTCTTTAGGAGAATATGTCCTCACCCCGTTGAATTGGGATTAGGTCACTTGACATACTTAGGCCAATGAATAGGAGCAGAAATGACTTAAACTACTTTCCAGCAGAAGCTTGAAGAGGGGTCAAAGTTAGCACGAGTTCCCTTGATCTTTCCTTCAGACATGAGAACTAGCATGTGCCCCGTACAGGGACTCCTTCAGCCTGAGTCCTGAAGCCCAGCCGAGCAAAGCAGAGCCCGAGAGAAGCAGCAAGCAAAGTGCAGCAGTCAGCACATAATTTATGTGAATGAAAAATAAATGTTTGCATTATAAGCCACTGAGATTTGGGGTTTATCTGTTATGTCGGGATAACTACTACAGAAACTGATACCTAAAAGGAAGGGACATATGAGAACTCTAAACTGTGTGGCTTTGGCTTTGGGTGTCTGTATTGAGAAAACTGTTATTGGAGTCTGGAAAAATAGTAACTCAGAATATGCATGGCAAAACGACTCTGATGGCAAATGACATGTGTAAAAAATCTGTGGCTTGAGGCAAGGAGTTTGCAATATTGTTAATATCTCTTGGTTGCTATGTGTTGCATTTTAGGAAGCATGACAAGAAAAAGGTATTCTCGGGGCACCTGGGTGGCTCAGTCAGTTAAGTGTCTGCCAGCTCAGGTCATGATCCCAGGGTCCTGGGATCAAGCCCCTGCTCCATGGGAAGCCTGTTTCTCCCAATCTTTAAAAAAGGGGGAAAAAAGGAAATGGTATTCATGCACCCATCATTTTTGAGGAAGGAGTAAAAAAGAAAGAGAATCTAGGTTATTTCAGGACCTGTTAAAAGATGCAAATATTCATCTTCTGAGCAATAAAGGCTAGTTTAGATTCAGTCCTCGGACAAAGGCTAAATCACGGGTGAAATCTTCAGGGCCTTTGTTAAAGCCTCTGCTTGGATTAGGCGGCCTCCAGGAGATTCTTTCAGGTGGATAGAATGGTTGAGGGAAAAGAGACAAAGGATGTGGCTCTACAGAAGCGGAACAAATTCAAAGTACCTGTAATTACCTTTAAAAATAAGAATGTCCCAAGAGGCTGTGGATTGGCCATTGGTCATGAAACTGACTGGAATCAAATAGATAAATGAAACAAAACAAAGAGACACAGTAGCTGCTTGAAATGTAAAATGATCTTTGGTTTCTAAATTTCCTTAGGCAAGAAGTAGCTCTGGACAATTGCCCAACCGGTAAAGAGAGCGTATTCTAGGATACCTTCTTAAGATGTGGCCAAGGAAAATCATATTAGAAACTGCTATAGGGTAGAACCAGGCCACATGGAAATCAACGGACCAGGGGCCTACTCTTAGCTGAGAGAATCAGGACGCACTCAAGAAATATCACACACTGCCACAGTAAATGGTCCCTATAAGTTTCCCCCGGGGGATTTTCCACGATGGCCATGCCTCAGTGATTGCTACGCATCTTCCTTTCTTCCTCTGCTTCCTGTAGTTAACCTCTCTCTGCTCCACCACTGGATATGATGTTGGAATGGGAGGAAGGCAATAACTTGCGTTCTGGGGTCATGGGATTCTAGATTGTGATACTTGATGTAGAGGATGTCACGAGATCCAAGAACTGGAGCTTGAGTTTGGAATTAGATGAAACTTTTGGGAATTTTAAGTGTTGATGTGTTTGGAGCGCAGAAGGGAGGAAAGTGAATACTTGTGACTCAAGACGGATTCCAATGGGCTTCCAATGTTCGGGCCTTTCCTCTGTGTGAGAGAAGGATGTCCTGAACCGACGGACGGGTACTTGGACATGTGATGTGCTTTGGCCACTGAAATGTGAGCAGACGTGATGTTTATTATATCAACACTTGAAAGTATGAGCCTGGGTTTTAGGAGAAAATACACGGAGCAGAGTTGCACGGTCTGGATTAGCATCTCAGGCTGCGTGCAACATGAATATGAAATAAAATTTGCTCTGAAAAACTACCGAGATTTGGAGTCATTTGCTACTACAGCAAAAGTTAATATGGTTTATCTGAAAACTCTCATTTTCAAATTTCAAATTTTGCTTTATTTTCACAGATGAAGGAAACCATAAAGTGTTTGTTTCTTTCCCCGCTAAAAAAAGTGTAACCTTTCTTCCGAAGATGAATTCGTAATGCATCCATCAATATAGGGAAATGAGGAAAAACTGCTGGCCATCTTTACAAACCTTAACTGTTGATCTATGCTTCTAGTCATAAAAGTTTTAGGAATTGTAGCAACTAGCTGAAGAGCAATTTCAGTACCTATAATGAGTCTCGTATTTGAATAATATAGTAGGTGCTTTACATACATCTTTTCTGATCTTTACAGCAGTGATAGAATATAAAGATGACTATCCTCATTTTACATATGAGAAAACAAACACTCAAACAGGTAAGAACTGTCCCTGCAATCACAGTGTCGAGAGTTCAGCCAAGCTACTCCATTGTATTGTTACCTTGGCATTCATTTTGTTTGGCCAAGCAGCCCATGGGGCCTTAAACTGACACCAGTCCGTCATGCAAGCCCATGGACTAGAAAGTAGCCACAGAGCCACAAGCAAATGTACGGCCCTGATATGACTCCCCAACAGCCCTTGTGATCAAGTCTCCAGTACCATCTATTTTCTCTATGTGCCCCTTAGTTAAGACCCCCATGAAGCTGACCAAAACCCTTCTCTTTTGGTTTGAACTGACCCATCTGGCCTTAGCCCAGGAACCCCAAAGCACTCCACCCACTGGACTCTAAGAAAAACATGTGCATCCCGTTCTGCCTCTCTCTGTCTGTGTTCTGACTTGAGCTTCCCATGTGGCTCCTCAAGGCGTGCTGTGCACTTCCTCTAGGACTCACCAGCAAACTTCGCTATTTCAATGTCCCTCGTGGTCTGCTGCTGAACTGACTTACCACACAGCACCCTGTGCTCCACCTAACAAATGTCAATCTACCAAAGTGGGAACACAGAGCCAGTAATAAGGAAAACCAGAAGTTCATCCTAGCCTTGTCTCATCCTGGTGCAGCCAATGCTCTTTTCGTTAATCTAAAATAATTGACCGTTACATTTTTCCATGTGTCATCAGATTGTGACAAAAATCACAGAAACACTTCAAAGGTCCCATTTTGTCTTGCATAATGGCAAAAGGAGTAAAGCTGGAGCAGTCAATGCGATATTGTCTTTATTCATTATTGGATGAGCCGATCAAAGTTATATAAAGTAGAATTAGGGAGGTCATAAAATGGACCTTAAAAAAATCTAGAAAGATTATTAGACCTGAAAAGTACTCTCTAATATATGCCTGATAGATGACTCATGAATTTACAAAAAATTTACACCCCTGAAGAAATTCATCCAAAGGCTTCCCATTTTACTTAATAATAAAATTGAAACCTCTCACATCACCTAGAGTTCTACACTATTTTGCCCTTTCTCTCTCTCTCTCTGATCTAAAATTTTCCATTCTGCCACATTTTTTCCTGGGCTAGACATACTGAGATTGATTGATTGACTGCTTGCTTGCTTTTCCTTCAAACCTACTGACTTCATTCTCCCTTTAGGGCCCTTTCACTTCTGCATGTAACACTTTCCCCTCAAAACTCCACATTGCTCGCTCTCAGATAATATTAAGGTCTGAATTCTAATGTTACTGTCTCAGAAAGGCCTTTCCCAACAGCCTCCCCAGCCAGATTTGTTATGTTATCCTTTCTTATCCTCTTTGCAGAATGCAAGTATTTGTCCACGCGTATAGTGTTTTTCCTCCATCAACTAGAATGGAAGGTTTATGAAGACAGAGTCCTTGTCTTATTCATTTTCATATCTGCAGTGCCTAAAACAGTGCTTGGCATATAAGAGACACTCAAATATCTGTGATGGAAATTTCTCCATCACAAATGCATCCTGTGTTAAATTTACAAATTCTCTAAGTGCAAATAATGAAGAAACAATTACTCAATCCCTAAACCTCTGAGTATATTAACCTCTTGACTTAGTGTTCACAGCACTGTTGGCTATAAATACACCTGCTGGGAAAACAGAATAGCTCAAAATCATAGAGAAACTGCTGCCTATGTTGGTTTCTTTACTCAAGATATATATTTAATGACTAACAATTTTATTAATTCTCAATTTCAGTTAGTATTCAATAAGTACTCCAAGAGATGAAAATATAGTAGTGGCAGATTTTATTTAATTTAATCCATACAAATAGAATGTCTTACCATACTATTTTAATATTCTCTTAATGGAAGATAAAGGCAGAAAAATTCTACTAAATTCCAAATTTATTAATATATATCTTTAACAAATACGATTCAAATAACTCACCAAACACAAAAAGACAACAAGTTAGGGGTTAAACAGGTAGTTAAAAACTACATGAATTTTATAATTTTCCTGAAACTACAAATTATATATGCAAAGAAATGATGAAAATATTTTGTCTAATGTGAGACCTTATAAAATATCTTTTAAAGTACGATGATACCATGATTCTATTAAGGTTAATCTATTAATCTCTATGCCTGGACAGAAAGAAATTTTTAGTGTTTCTTGCATTTGACCTCTGAAAAAGGCCCAAGGTCAAGGTTGAATGGGAAAAATGAAGACGAAATCAATCTTGACTTTCCCATTATACAGCATCAAGCACATGCCTCCCTTACATATCGTAGCTGCTCAATAAATACTTGCTCAACGAAGGGTAAATGAATGACTAATGAATTATCTAAAAACCTCATTTCAGGAATTCATTTTACCCTCTTCATCTGTGAAATTGTTCAACTAGACAGTTAACAAATAGCACAGAGGGTGTTTTTCCTCTCACAACAATGCTAAGAAGTGGGAAAATAAATCCAAATGTAGTATCACTTACAAATTCAGGCTCAAAGTCTCTCATACGAGTTTAACCTGACATTAAATGATTTCATCATTCCATCTCTTCCCCCCAATGACTCTTGTGCATAAGTCTTTTTTTTTTTTTTTCTGATTACTTTTTCAACTCACAGTACACAAAACATATTTCTTTGGGGTTTATGCCATCTGTACAGAGCCTTTCTCACTGCTACTAACCAACAAAACTTCTGTTCTCTCCTTTTCATTCATTGAAGACTTTGGAACCAGCACACAGCCTGCTAAATCCTTTCTACTATCTCTCATAGAGATTTCTATTTCCATGTACACAAAATCTGATAAACTCACCTTGATATTTCTGGACCTTATTAAATTCAGTGACCTCATCTGCCCTCTCCATCAATCACATCAATCCCCTGGGCTGCTTTCATGTAAGAAGCTGTTCTAATACAAAATCTGAAACTCCAGTAGCTGACTCCCTGGCTGCTATTCATTTGTCTTCCTGTTCTCCACCTGAGTTCCTCCACCCAAGCTTCGACCTCATAGGGACCTTTAGTGTTTTGACCCCTCCATCTTATCCTCTTCTGTGATCCCTCTATGTGTCTATGATCTCTCATGTTTATTTTAGCCCTTGTTCCATCCCTAGTCAGCCTGGACCTCAATTTGATCATATAAACTATGAACTAAGCTACACATGAGCATGTCTATTATTTTGTTGGTGGTGGAAGTTTTGGTTTAGTTTGGTTTTTTATGCCTTCCTACATCTTTTTTTTTTTCATCCTCTCAGAAAAACTGCAACCAAGGTGCCTAACACTGCTGAGAAATCACACAGCTCTGAAGATATGGACCTATATACATTCTTGGCCTCTAATCCAACCTCAATGGGGCCCTAACAGGGTTTTTAAATTGTTAATTCTAGACATATTGTACCAATCTTATCTTTCTGGGTCCTTCTGCTTCCTTTGACTCTTCAAACTTTCTATTCTATGGACATTTGATATTTTATTCTTCAGATTTTCTTTGTGCCTTCCAACTCTTCCTACTATTCCTGTTTGGCAGACTTCTATAATTTTATCCATACTTTCAATGATAGTATTTCTTACTTTTTCAGTTCACTGTTCTACTAATTGTATAGGTTCTCCCTGAGCAAACTCATTCATTTTTTTACATAATGGCAAGTCATAGATCTCTATTTCCAAATGAGATTTGCCCCTGAGTTTTAGACTCATACATCCAAGAGCATGCTGGATATCTAGTTTCATCTAGAAATTCTGTAGTGCCTGAAGCTCAACATACTTTATCTGGTTACTCCTCCAATATCTGTCCAATATTCCTAGTTGGTAACCTGTAGACATTACATTTATGATTCTTTCTTCTCCCTCACCTCCCATATCCAAAAAATCAGTAAGTCCTATTGAATGATTCCCATAAATATTCCCCATATATTTGTTTTGCCCATTTCTGCTGCCTCCCTACTGTCTTGGGCCTTTTTCTCCTCTGGCTTGGCAAACTATAACTACTTCTCTTTGTTCAGAATTGTCAAAATGACATATGGGAAGAACAGTCTGTCCCAGGCACCTCTCCTCTTAATACAATCCCTGTGTGGTAAAATGCCACACATCATATTTGCCTAACTTTCCAGACCCTTTGTTCTCTTGTTCTTACCTTGTACACCACAAGATCTATTTTAGGAGTGTTATTATATATAACCACATACCCTCTCCAGTCCATTTCTTCTGGAAAATTCTGATTTAGACTTTCTAACTCACCTCAGAAATCATCTTCTCCAAGACATCTTCCCTGACTTCTCTATGGCTTTGTCTCTGCCACAGGGATTAGGTGCCCAATTGGTACTCTCAGTGTCCTAAGTATATGTTTGTTTCTGCATTTGCCACTGTCCTATAAACATCTGTTTATCTCTAAATATCCATGTAGAAAATTCATTACTTAAGGGTAGGTACCGTTTCTTATTCAACTTTGTAGTCTCAGCACTTAGCATAAAATCTGGAAAAAGTAGAAGGTTTTAAAAATATTTATTGAACTATTTTATATTTCTGAACATTCCAATATTTTATCTGGACAGTCTAACTTTTCTCTCTCAGTGAATATCCTACACATTTTGGTAAATTTGGGACTGCTTGGCATGCTTTATCCCCTATTTTAACTCTTTTGTTCCCAAGGTTGAAGATATTTCAGCCTGGCCAGTCATGGAGCCCACTGCTTTGGACACAATGTTTGGTTCGGAGATGGCTGCTTTAGCAAAGCAAGGCCAATCTGAATTTTTCCCTAGGCTTGAGATACAATTTAAGAGTGAGGTATTCTTTTCCATATGGGTTGCTGAGTTGGAGGAATGTCAATTTGAGGTTGATGGTAGTAGCTACCACCACTAGCCCCATGGAGGAAATCTGTTTGTAGAAGGAGATATGAAAGGCAGAAGAGGAGAAATGATGAGAGTCCTGATTATCTTGTATGAACCCTAAAACCAGGTGTGTCTGAAATTGTATCCCACCCTGGAACCTCTCTGCTATATAAGCCAATACAATTCCTTAAGCTAACTGAGTCTGTCATTGATACTTCAAAGTGAGAGTGACATCTAGAACATCATTCAAAGCATGCGCTGATCCCTAGCTCTTCTCTAAACTTACTGGCCTACAATACATAACATACTCTGGGTTGTCTCAATCTACTTTTTTTTTTTCTTTTTGGCATTCATACATAATATTAAGGCTCTCTCTTTCTCTCTCTTTTTTTCTTCCAAATACCACCCATAGTATATACTAAATACATATGTTTATACTTCGCCTCAGTTGGATTACATTCTTTTTAAAGACATGTTTTACTCTTTTGGCCTGTCCCAAAGAACTAGTTTATGTAATTGTTGAAAAGTCAAAAGACTGTTTACATCTACCCAGTTAGCAACATTTACTGACTATCTACTATGCTTACATCAGGGTTAGAGTTGCTAACAGTTTGAGGTAGATTTTACATGTTTAATGTTTGTATGTCCAACGTCCTTTCCTTTCGGGAACCACACAGCCCCTATTTCATCATTCAGAGTCAATCTGCCCAGAATAAGTGGTTTAACTGGAAGCAATACTAGTGGAAGTGAACCTAGCCCAAACAGTAGGCAATGACATGAAACCTCCTTCCAAGCTATCAGAATGCCATCTTTTTGTCTGACTGGTATTGCTAGGTGTATGTTTATCACACAGAGGTACTGATATGAATGTGAACCCAGGTAGAGGCAGACCAAGTTAGGAAAATACAGAAGCTTATAATCCCTTTAACACTTAATTCTATCTTTGCCAGAAAAAGTTCATACACCTTGGTCTTCACCTTAAGTGAGGCAAAACTTGCTAACTTTTTCTATTCTTCTTTCTCAAAATAATTGTAATTGCATTTTGGCTTTTCCCTTCCAACTGTACAAGCACTGATTAATATGCATGGATCTCAAAAGCCAGAGCCCTGCTCTCGAGGCAGTTTTAAACCACTGGCAACAGAGCAGAAGAGCACACACAATGTTATGCAATGGGCTATACAAAGCAGCACATAAAATGCATTGAGAGCCCAGGGAAGAAATGATTATTTAGAATAGAGGAACTATAGATCTCTGGATAAAAGTTCAAGTTTAAACATGAAGAAACACATGAAATGCAATAATTAATAGCTATTGAATTAATAAATAAAACCCGAAAACTTGGTTTAAGAGCAAATTATCTGGTTTTCTTTCAAAGTCATCAAACTGTTTTCACGGAAAGAAAAGAATACAGAGGAAAAACCTTCCATTTTACAAGTGCTTTTCACAATTTCAAGTGAGCTTGTTTAGGTCAGTGTTGTAGGTGCTAAGGAAATGTGCTACAAAGATATCAAAGTCAAGTAAATATCTCATCATGAGTTATTGTTTTAGGAGTGACCATTCCTGCCCTACATAAAGTTCTTTTGGGAGAATAAAGGCATAATGAATAGTTTATCTTGGTAACCTTGATATATTTCTAAGTTCAAGGAACACATAGCTTCAAAAAATGCACATAAGCAGATTACCTCAAGGACCAAAGCTCTGGGCATAGAGTAGGTCAAGGAGAGTCTTCCCAAGTGAGTTTCTTTTGCAGTTTTTTCTGTCTTAAAAAATAACAGTGCTCCTGTAGCAAATATATACTTCTTAGTACATTCAGTGACAGGGACAATTGTAGCTGAGGTGGGAGACTATGCAAGCCCATGTGTTCTCACAGGTCAAACCTAAACGAACCATCTTCCCCCTCCTAAATCTGCTCTTTCTTTCGTATTTCCAGTCTCAGAAAATGGCACCATGGTGTAGCAGGCACTGTAGCTAGAATCTGGGAAGCTACCTTAAGTCCTTCCATTTCCCTCCTTCCTCATGCCCATTTTCTAAGTGTGCTCTATCCATTTCAGCACATTAGCTTGGAAACCGCAGCATGTCACCAACCATTTCTTTCCATTCTACATCGATTGGCTTAATTCAGCCATCATCATCTCTCTTCTTTGTCTAATTCTACCACTAGAGACAGAGGCCTGCAAGAGCAAACATGGATGTTTGTGAGCTAAAGGGTAAATGACAAAAGGAAAACAAAACAAAACAACGAGAAACAAAACAAACAAAAAAAGCATTTGTTTAGAAAGAAAATGCCTGGCTCAAGTTGGAAAAACAAAACAAATCTCCACATTACTAAAAGTCTTTTTCCTCAGTGATCACTTAAGACGTTCCAGTGGCATTCTAATGGCCATGCTCAGCATGACAGTCATGCTAATGACCATTAACTGATCTTGATACTTTGGTGACAGTGAAATAGAAAAGAAGGCATCGGAAGAATTAACATAGTTAAAATGTTCCATGCTACCCAGAGCAATCTACACTTTCAATGCTATCCAGATCAAAATACCGAGGACATTTTTCAAAGAACTGGAACAAATAGTCCTTAAATTTGTATGGAACCAGAAAAGGCCC
>NC_048218.1:29855389-29900417 GCF_002007445.2 Ailuropoda melanoleuca
TTTTTTTCTTCTTTCTCCCTTCTTCCTTTCCTTTCCTTTTCCTTCCTTCCTTCCTTCCTTCCTTCCTTCCTTCCTTCCTTCCTCCCCCCCTTCCTTCCTTCTTTCTTTCCTTTCCTTCTTTCCTTCCATACCTGGTAGTAGTTGCCAAATCTCTGCTACTTTTATGTCCTTAATTAGAGTTCTAATTTTCCTTTCTCTACCTAGGATTCTACATAGCTTCTGTTGTACCACTCAGGAAAGGACTGAAAGATGGGTCGGGAAATGATGTATATATCCAACTACCACCCCTACATGCAGCTCTTCAGATTGGGAGAAGCATTATACATTCAGCAGTGGAAGCCACATGGGGACACTGAATAAGCCAAATGGCTTTGCCCACAGGTCTCCTTAGCCTCTCTTTTCCAACACCTGCAAGAGGGTACTCGTCCACAGGGCACGGTAGGATGATGACTTTGGTACATGTATCCACAAGAATCATAGAAGTTTTCCAACATATTTGGATGGGTGATTATGGCCTTGTTGCCCTTTTGAGACAGGGAGATCTTGCCTCACTCCAATGGTCCTTCTCCTTAAAGCTGTTAAAAGGGGATTAGAGAGCAAAGGAGGGAGAAAGTGGCCTTGCTAGCAAGCAAGTACTATTGTCTGAATGTTTGTGTCCTCCCCAAGTTCCTATGTTGAAAGCCTAATGCCCAATGTGAAGATATTAGGAGATATGAGAAGTTACTCCAAGGTGTTTTAAATCTTGGAGGTGGAACCTCATGAATGGTGCTCTTTTAAGAGATCCCACAGAGCTGCCTCACCCCTCCCACTGTGTGAAGACATATCAAAAAGTCTGCAACAAAAGAGGCCCTCATCTAGCCACACTGGCACCTGACCTCATACCTCCAGCCTCCAGAACTGTGCAAAACGAATTTCTGTTGTTATTTATCTGTGGTATTTTATTATCTCAGCCCAAATGGACTAAGACAACAAGGAACATTTATTCATAGTGTCAAGTAAGCTGGGACAGCTTGTGGCTCAATCTAAAAAACTTCCCATACTGTCTGTCCACCGAAAGCCCACAGTCATTGTTACTGCCACCCTTTTTGTCAGCCCTGTTCAGTCAGTCTGACTCGACAGCTACAGCCACACTACTTTCTGTTGGAGCTGCGGCGTTTGCCCCTTCTGGCTGACTCAAGCTTGACTCGTACTTTTTCTCAGGGAGTCTACCTTAATCGAGGGTATTTGCTGCCACATCATCACGATAACATCTCTTCAATCTCACCCAATTTTCATGTAAAATCTAGTGGGATTTTCCAGGGTGGCAGTGCTGACCACAAGAATTTATCCAGATATATTTGGGTCATTTCTCAACCTCTAGAGAGTGACTTTCGGCAACATTACAGACCCAACGCTCCTGGTAATCTCAGAATACTTGGCAGAATGTCATTTATCGATGAAACACCATGTGTCTCAGGAAAATCTCTCTAAGAAGACCAAAGCTCCCTTACAGCATGTAAGATCCACTGCAGAAAACCCTGAAACATTATTTCAGATAGAGAGGTCAGGGAAGGCTTGGCCAAGGAGATGACATCACAATGCTGAATAAAAGTACACATTCTGATTAAAGTATAAGAGTGAGCCATGTAGGTATTTGGGGGAATTGTTCAGTAAAGAGACAACAAGTTCAAGGACCTGGTGGACCTGAGGGAAGAGCCTGATGGGTATATTACAGGAACAGTAAAGAAACCAGGAAGACTGGAGTGGGGTGAAAGTGGTAGGAAGTTGTTATTTCACATACAACATTTAAAGGGAGAACTGTTAAAATTTAATAATCCTATAATTCATGATTATACTTCAATATTCATCCATTAAAAAGTCTTAATACTGTTATGTTTCCCCATACTCTCCCACATATATCCCCTCACATTCATGTACATGTCTTGCCCTCTCTGCTTCTTGTTGTTGCTGTTGGTGTTGGTTTTCAATCATCTCTCTTCTCAATTACATTGGTAGGGTATTATGCTTTATTAAGTTGAATATTTATGGAGCATTTGGCCCCATGTTTGCTCACAGAGTGCTATACACGTTTCATTCTAATAGTGAGGCCAGAAGGAAAATGCCCACTTCCTTTTGAAAATGTGGAAGAAGATGTCAGGTAAAGCAAGGGGTAATCATGTATGTGAAATCGAGGATGATTATATTGGCCGCTGAGTAAACAAAGAAAAGGAGACAGCTCTGCTCTCTTATTGTAATTGCAAATTTATTTTTTATAGTTTCTACAGTTTCTATTTTTCTTTAAACTGCCTTAATCTGTCTTCCTGCTGTGACCTATTTTCAGTAATGCATATTCAGTATAAAAATAGTAGATCAAATCATATCCGAATTCAAGCTACTCCTTGTTGAGCAGAAACGTGTACTTTTATATAACACTGAAATCAATTCCCCTCATACTAATTATTTAATTTCCATAATACACTGACAGTCTTCTGCCATTAAGTGTTCACATTTAAAACTTGTTTTGTAATGTTTTAATAGTTCTTTCTTTAAACAACACAGTGAGGAAATATAGTTACCATTTTATAGATCAAGCAATTGGGCTGTCAGAAAGTTGAAATATCGATCTAAGACCTTACAATGAGGTTATGCTTATGCTTATAACCAGAGTGTCATTTGATTTAACTTATCTCTCAGTTCAAATGCGTTGATTGAATGAAAACTTAATCAGTCAAACTGACATGTGATCAAATTGACCAGCCATTAGGATTGATCATTCCAGACTGGTATTTCTCAAACTGTGACCCACAAAGTGTCTGCATTGGAATCTCCACAATGCTGAATAAAAGTACACATTCTGCTTCTAATCCCAAATCTGCAATACGAGAATTTCTCAGGCTAGGGCATGTCAAGTATTCCACGTGATTCTCATGCATGGCACAGTTGGAAACTATAGTTGGCGGTAGGCAATGTTAGTGAAGTGCGATCGAGGTGCTTCCTGAACTTCACATTTCGGGGAAGTAACATTATACATAACACTGGAGGTCTGGCCTCCAGACAGGTGGAGATCCTTGATGCTAAGCCATGGAGGAGTAGAGTGGAGCTTGCTAAAAGTTTAATAATTCCAGATGTTCTTTCAGACATTAAATGCAGCCCTGAATGCATTTACCTAAAGAAGTCTGAAAATCTTCTCTATTTTGATTTTACAGATATAAAAAGTCATCCCCAAGTAGCCAAACGGTGGTGTACATATATGTATAAAGAAAAATAAAAACATTCTGGGGCACCTGGGTGGCTCAGTCGTTAAGCGTCTGCCTTCGGCTCAGGACGTGATCCCAGGTTTCTGGGATCGAGCCCCACATCAGGCTCCTACGCTGGGAGCCTGCTTCTTCCTCTCCCACTCCCCCTGCCTGTGTTCCCTCTCTCACTGGCTGTCTCTCTCTCTGTCAATAAATAAATAAAATCTTTAAAAAAATAAAAATAAAAAAATAAAAACATTCTATTGTTTGTGCTTTGACTATTAAATAACACCACAAAATGTAAAAATCAAAAATGATTTCACTTGTTCCTTAGGGAACATCCAATCTAATTTCCCCAGTAATTCAAGAATACCTTTGACAACACGTGAATCTTAGTAAGAGCTAATAACCAAAATAGCAAAAGTAACACTCATGTGTAACTTGATTTTATATAAAGAAAGCCTATCATACTTCACAATGCAGCCCATTGCACTGTTTTACAGCTCAAATTATTAGGAAATGTTTCGTTATATTAACTTAAATCTGAGTGCTTATGACTTTCACAGTACTTTGGTGGGAAATGAAAACATGCTAATTTCCCCATCACTTCTCAGCTGAAATGTTTTCACCATGGGCTCATTCCCACCCAGCTTTCTACCCAATCTCCCAGGCTATACTGACCGAGAATCAGAAATGATATTAACAGCCACAGTTGTCACCAGAGGTCTAACATTAGTGTTAGAGCTATAGCTGTGAGAATGTAATGACTCCAAGAGATCCAAGGTCACTCATTCCAACCATTTTAGCTCACCATTCTTTTTATCATCACTGAAGCTTCTTGCATCCTCAAATAACAGATGTCTGTTGCATTGATACTTTATCCTCTCTGTCCTCCTCTCTTGTATTCTTCCTCCTGAGTTTACTTCTTTTCTTATCCAAACTGGACCTATACAGTGCACCAATTTTTTCTCTTGGCAGGATATTCATGATTCCCTACTTTGAATCAATCCAACAATCTTCCTTTTAACTCAGATAAGCAATCAATGCCAATTAGAATTCTACTGATGCAAAAATTGCTCCCATTTCCATTCACCATAAAAACCCCATTGTTTACTCATTTATTCACTCATTCAGTAAATCTTTACAGACTATCTACTTAGTACCTAAAGTGTCTGATGCAGACCTCTATGCATTCTCAGATTCTCCTATCCATTACTTTCCTTTTCAGCAGATGAGATGGATCTTTGCAAAGGACATCAATGATAGCAGGAATTGCAATTCTATCTACCTCTTGCCATAAATTTAAACACAGTTATTTCTGTTTTTAAAATGGGAATTTGTTTTGGGGCATCTGGGTGGCTCAGTTGGTTAAGTGTCTGACTCTTGATTTTGGCTCAGGTCATGATCTCAGGGTTGTGAGATCAAGCCCCGCATTGGGCTCCACACTGGGAATAAAGTCTGCTTAAGATTCTCTCTTTCCCTCTCCCTCTCTCTCTCTCTCTTTCTCCTCTTCTCCCTCTCTAACAAATAATAAAATAAAAAATGAAAAATAAAATGGGAGTTTCTTTCAACATGATTGATATATTATGAAACAATTTAAGCGTAACTCAAATTTGATATTGGTTTAGCCATACTTTCATCAGAAAGCTGAACTAAATTGAACTGAGCTGCCCAGAAATAAACAAAACACACCCACAAATATCTACCAGCTCAGTCCCCCAGTGTGTTAAAAGCCACACCCATCCATACCTGGCATTGCTACTTTCTGGCCAATTTTAGCTAACCCTTCTTCCACCACTTCTTAGTAACACACGAACTACAATCCTTCCAACACCTACTTCTACAAGTAAACCACTGTTTTTTCAAACAAAGTGTCCTCTTTACGCATTTAAAGAAGGTATAAAACTGTGCTAGCACTTAATAACAATGGCATCAATTTAAAAACACACATACACACACATCAATAGTGTGAGTGTCACTGATGAAGGTTTTGAATGTGGTCCTCCTAATCCCACTGTTTCCATGACCTCTGTCATTTTGATTGCATGCCTTTGCATAGCCTGGTGGGTGTCTACTTGGTCAAACACCAGTCTGGATGTTGCTCTGAAGGTATATTTTATACAAGAACAGGATTTAAATCTGAAGACTTTTAGTAAAGAAAATCACCCTCCATAATGTGAGTGGACATCAATCAATCAGTTGAAGGCCTTAGAAGAAAACAGACTGATTCACGGAGGAAGAGGGAATTCAGCCTCCAGACTATCTTTGGATTCAAACTGCAACGCCGACTCTTCCCTGGGTCTCCATCCTACCGACCTGCCCTGCAAATTATGGCCTTGCCAGTTTCCATAACTATGTAAGCCAATTACTGAAAATCTCTCTCTTTTTCTCTCTTACTTTCTCATTAGATGGATGAAAGAGAGATTCTATTGGTTCTGTTTTCCTGAAGAATCCAGATTAAAACAGCTGATGATTTTTAGGAACATATATGTCATATTACAGTGACAAGACTATACCCCTAAACACATTCTTAGCTGTTTTCCAGCCATTTCAAAGAACGGGGTACTTCTGTATCAGACAAATTTGTTCACATCTGTTCTATATTTCATTTCTTCCTATTTCCCCTGGAATCTTGCTATTTTACTTTTTTCTTATCCTGTCACTTCTTTCCTTGCTAGTTCCTTTCCTTCATCATGTTTATTCAGATCACAAGGTCCAGAACTTGGAAAGGAATGAACACGTGTCAGGATAGTTTTAAAATAGATCACAGGAGAATAATGTCCCAAAATAGGACCTTAACAATGAAGGCTGAAAAAAATCTTAAAAACATGTTGAAGAATCAACAGAATTTGGCAATCAGTAAATGACCAATTTGGGGTGAGGGCAAAAATCAGTCTGTTTTTTCTTCCTAATCATCTCAATAAATAGTAGTGATAGTTTTATGAAAAAAAGGAGAGGATTCATTTTGGACATAATTTTAAATTTTTTTGTATAGCCTTCAAATGTCTTCATGAATTTGCTTTCAACTAACTCCATTCCTCATCAATTCTCCAAACTACTCTTGACATTTCTTCTAATGACTCCTTCTTTGGGGGGTGTTTCTCTGTCCCAACTGTTAGTCGGACTTGTTTACAGAATACTTCCTAGCTCATCTTTAGGTTGCAAATTAAGTGTCATGTCTCAGTAAAACAACTCCTGACTCTGATGTAATTTTTCTTATACCAGGTATGCTGTAATTATTAACCTGTTTTTCCTATAATCTCCTTGAGAAGGAAAACCATGTATGGCTAGCAACTGACACATGCTAGTTACTTAATGAAACAAGTGAGTTTTTGAGCCAGCTAATGTGACTGTGTTCTGCCTTTACCTCCCCACTGAATCTGAATTCCAGAATGAAACTCCAGCTTGGAAGGTAGGGACCAACTGACTACAGTTTAAAAAATTCTTTAGCTCTAGTTCCTAATGATCTGTCCTCTGAACACTCAGAAAATTATAAACATAAAGGTGATAGAATCAATGTCTTCCAAACAATAGGATGAAAAAATCTGCTTTCTTGATATGTTCAACATTCCCACTTCACCAACAACCTCTCCAGTGTGGACAAGGATGCCATCTTGGCACAATGTGCCACACAGCAGATCCTGGTAATGCCAATGACCTCTTCATGGATTTTTAACACAGTCCACTGGGGTTCATGGAATCAGCAAATTAGAAAATAATTATAACATTTAGTTGCATTAATTTCCTTGGGGCTGAAGCAGTTGCGTATATAGCAAGATGAATTTTCTACGTGACACAACCAAGAGCCACAACGAACTGAATAAATTAAATTTCATATAATTTACCCTGGATCTTAAAACTTCTTAAATTGATTACTACCTTCTTCAGCCATAGAACATTCCTATAATTTGAATAATAAATACTGCTTAGCTACCAAATTCTCACACAAAAGAAATCTTTTATTTCTAGCCAAGAGAATTTTCTTGAAGAAGAGGTGGGTATATCGTTGAACAATAATAACAAGAACTTGATTTGAATCCTGGATTTACTTTTTACTAGCTGTGTGACTTGAGAAGTTACTTAAATGCTCTGAGTTTATATTTATTAATAAAATGGAAAAGAATATTTAATTTTAGGGTGGCATGGAGCAAATGTAAATGTGTAGTTTAAGTGCCTACTACAGAGACTGGTATTTATTATACACACAATAAAATAGCAGGGTCTTTATAATTTGCTCAAAATATAAATACATACTGTATTTACACTGTATAATCTGATTTATTTTTCAAATGAAAACACTATTATTTTCTCATAAAATTAATATATGCATATTGTAAAATTTTTACACAATTTAGAAGAATAATAAGAGAAAATCCCACATATCATTCTGAAGATGATAGTTATTATTAACTATTTGCTATAAATGCTGTCAGATATTTTTATGAGTGTATTTTTTTCCAAAAAGGTAGTTTAATTATATATATTGTTCTATAACTGTTTTCCACTTAATTTTTAATAATTTTTTTTCCCTAGTCAACCAGCCATCTTTAATAGCAACTGAGCATTTATTTGTGTTTATAACCTAATTTAGGGAATTTTTTAAATAACCAGTTCAAGAATCCTAGAAAGGGAGAGAAGGCAGCCTTTGTTAAGCAAATGTTGGATAACCCCACTGTAAGATGGAGAGTGGCATCCCTGGTGTCAGGCTGCAACTGGATGTTCAAAGAAAGTGGGTATCTCCTCTCCCCCTGAGACAAGAAGAGGATATGGATGTTCTTAAGAAGATTGGAAAAGCCCAGAAGCAAAGAGGAAGGAGCTAGCCGAGCTAAGGATGTGTGTGTGTGTGTGTGTGTATTGGGAGGGGTAGTATACAGAGAAGAGCTCTCCTCCCAAGTGCAGATGTGGCAGAGAAGAAAGAAGAGACATGTTTAATGGGACCTTTCAGAAAGTCATAGGTCCCGTGAAGCAAAACTGAAAATAACATGATGTGCTTTAAGCGATTAATTTGTTATGGAAGCTGGTAGAGAGATTGGTGAGATGCAGGAAAAATGATAGCCATATGTATGGGCGGGGAACTAAGATCTGGATAAGGAATGGACATAGTATAATTTATTTATCTGATATCAAATACGTACAAGCCCAGCCAGGAAAGTCTATGAGGTGGATGTTTGTAAGTATATATATTTAAATTTATTTCTCTGCTTATTTTATTATGTTGTAATTTAAATATCAGAGCAAATTGACACGCTATTGCCTAGTATGTTCCTTTCCTACCATCTAAGAATTCCCAAAGGTGTTCAACTTCTTCTCTCCAATAAGAACTTAATTCTAAGTGAAAATCCGTTCTTTGTTTCCATCGTGAATCTAAATTTTTATGATTTTTATGAAATACTCTGAGTTTAAGTTCTATCCTTTCTTAAAAGTTAAGCTTATGGTTTACCATTTCCATGAATCCATAACGGATTTATTTCCTTTCTGATTCTTTATCACTTATCACTTGCTACCCATTGATTTGGGATGTTTCTCATGTTGTATACATTTCTAGCCTGCAAAACTGGACCACAATGTCTGACGGGACTAATGTTATCTTATCTACAGGACTTAATAGAACTCACTCAGTGAACGGCTACCATAAGTATTTATCTTAAAATGCTCATATGCTGAATTTTATATTTAATCATTTCATATTTAAAGAATGTCATAAAGAAACCATATCCTCAGACTGCTAAAGCATTATGATTGCTCTCAGAGGAAAATTTCTGAATTTAATAATAGCTTGTATTTTGCTCCACACAATTCCTGTTATGTATTCAGGTTCTGAAAACAATGATAAAGGGACGGTTAATAATAACTATATATTGAGTGCTTACTATGGTGCCAGAGATTGTTCTTAAATCTTTACATAATTATTATACTTAATCCTTATAACAATCAGTGAGATAAGTATTACTATTTACTGAAATTTACTGTTGAGTATACTATGGACTAAAAGAGTGTAAATAACATACATAAGGACACAGAGCTAGTAGTGGTAAAGTTGGGAATTAAATTCAGGTTGTTTAACTCTAGGCTTAAACCACTACTGCAGATCCCAATTCATGCTTAAATTAAACTACACTTCTTGAAGAGCTTGTGTTGAGTCACTCTTCAAATAATTTTTTTATTTTAATTCATCCTAATAAAATAAGAGGCTGAAGTTAGCTTTGCTTTGTGAGTTAAATTAATGAAGCAATAGCCTCTTGAAAATCCTCTAGGATTTTAAATAAACTCTAGGTCAAAAGCAGACAAATTAGCATAACATTCATATTAATGCCTCTCGAAGCATGTTACACAAGAAGTCAATGCTTTGAAATCTATGCAACACCAGATATATTACTTTCAAAGGGGCTTTGGTTACTCATTATGGTGATGGATGACTACGACGGAAATATCAACATACATCCAACTTTTCTCTTCAATGTTTCCCCCATAAATATAACATAGTGATATAGAATGAAGATTATTTAATGAGACAAGCAAAGGGATTATTTGCAATGGGTGCAAGTAAATTTGATTTTCAAATCATACCGTATGACATTCCTCATGATATCACTTACCGATTTTATTTGACCTTGCCATTGTTAGAATTAAGAAAAGTCTGAACAGACAACAACCAGTTCAATAGTTTTCAATAAATTGACTGTACCTCATTATAAAATGAATGTATACACCCAAGGGAGAACATTTTTTTTTTTCAAGAAGAGACAATTTTTTTTAATCCATATGACTAATGGATTAGATTTAGCAGGCCCCCAGTACACTGCCTAGCAGATGCATACAATCTGTGATCTCCACAGCTGTGGTCCAGTTGACCTGGACATCATGCATAAGTGGGTTGAACTTGAAGGTGCTCAGGAGGGCAGGTCGAACTATCCACCCTTGCAGTTAGTAAAGTTGTGCACATTTTATATTTTACATGAATAAATATTATATTTCTAAGAATACCTAACAGTATTCAGTTCAAAGGGAGCTTAAATAAGAGCCAGAATGTGGCAGAACGAGCATTTGCCTCTGGCTTCAGGGTGCATACTTGGGAACACACTCTGACACTGCCTGTCTTGAGTAAATTGCACCAGTCACTGCTTGCAGGGTTAGACCATCCTACATGCTCAAGTCATCCAGCCCTCTGTTCATCAGAGTCCGTATTCTGCCTTTCTGGACTTCAATTGTCTGCAAATACTATGTTCAAGCTCCACTTTCTGCACAGCAGATATTTTGGGATGCTAGAACATGAAAAAACAAAACGAATCACCTCTACATGAGATTCTTGATCACAACTTTCGTCAGGTTGGAGACTCGTCAAAGATTCCCTCACAGTTCCCAGTTAATCTGCAGTAATCAGAATGTGAGATGTGGTTGAGATGAGAGCTATCTCATGCTTGGGCTGCAGTTGTGTGATCTTGAAGGACTTACATTTTCTCCCTTGGCCTTGGCCATATGTGAAGCATATGGTCCAATATCTGATACAAGTGACAGCTTCTGTTTGTAAAAGAGTTTCTGTGCTAACAAGGCTGACCTAGGACAAAATTAAGATTAATCCTGAGTCCTTATCATCTTCAAGTGTTTGATAATTTGAGGATGGTTGAAACATATATCTATTTTTCTTATAAAAAGAAGAAGAAGGTAAGAAACGATTCCCTGCAGAATTATGATTCTATAATATTAATTTTTGAACAAAGGAATTGATGAAAGGAATGCTTGCTCTTATAGGCACAAAAACTGTAATTTAAATCTGAAACGTACAAGTTCAGTTAAAGGACTGCTGCTGAGCACACTTCTCTTTGGCATATTGAATCCACATTAAAATGAACTTTAACTCTAAACAGGAAGCAGTTGTTTAGCCAGGTTTTCCACAGCGTATATACTCACAAAATGCCCCAGAAATAGAAACGGTTTCTTCCTTGTGGAAGGAAATGTTAAATATAGTTACTAAAATGAGTGCTGGATCAATACATCAATATAGTTCAGGTTTCCTGATTTCCAGAAAGATGTGAAGCCTGAAGCAAACTAATACATAATTGAAGTTATAAAAAGAATCCATTGTTACTTAGGGGCATTTTCCTCAAGAAATATCATTTCCTCTCCCACCAATTATGCCTACTTTGTAGTCCTGAAAAGAACTTTTTGCCAGAGTACCCTGGTGATCAATTTCCCTCTAAAGATCCTTCCTCACCTTTCACTCCATTAGTAAGTGTGGTGGTTAATTTTATGTGTCAGCTTGAATGGGCCACAGAGTGCCCAGATATTTGTTCAAACATTATTCGGGTATGTCAATGAGGTGTGTTTGATGAGATTAACATTTAGATCAGGAGCCTGAGAAAGCAGATCACCCCTCCCACTGGCCCCATATGGGTGGTCCTCATCCAATCAGTTGAAGGCCTAACTAGAACAATAAGGCTGACCCTCCTGCCTAACTATGAAGCTGACACATCAGTCTTCTGTTTTTGGACTTGAAATGAAATATCAGCTATTCTCAGCTCTCAAGCCTGTTATCTTTTTTTTTTTTTTTAAGATTTCATTTTTATTTATTTGAGAAAGAGTGCACAAGCAGGGGGGAGGGCCAGAGGGAGAGGGAAAAGCAGGCTACCTGCTTTGCAGGGAGCTGGAGGGGGGCTTAATCCCAGGACCCAGAGATCATGACCTGAGACCAAGGCAAATGCTAACCTGCCTGAGCCACCCAGGCGTCCCACAAGCCTGTTATCTTTCAGAGTAGAGCAATACCATTAGCTCTCTTAGTTCTCAAGATTTGGATTCTGACACACTATTGGCTCTCCTGGGTTTCCTGCTTGCCAACTGCAGATTTTGGAACTTCTCGGCCTCCACAATGAAATGAACTAATTCCTTATAACATATATTTATATCTTACTGTATATATTTCCTTATATAATAAGTAAATAGTAATTCAATAATATAATTATTAAAATTTATACTTACATATTTTATCCTTTTAAAACATATATCTTGTTGGTTCTATTTCTTCAGAGAATGCTGACTGGTAGGTTAAAGATGCATTTAAATAAATGTGTCACATAGAAGAATTTTCCTTTATTAAGTAATTTGAGGTAAAACAGCTTCCTGTTTCCAAATGTGAGCTTAATTCATTTGGATTTTATCTGATAATGAGATTTTTATTTGGGAAAGCACATTTTAGCTTAGAAAACATTGCAGATTACCTCTACGTAAAGATTTTATTGAACATTTAGCTTCTTTTTGGCATCCCACTTCCATCAGATTTTCTTTCTTTTTTCTATCAAACTCAAGGGCTTTTAGGACATGCAAAAACAGTTTTTGCTATTAACTCAAGGAAAACATAGTGAGAGTTTTGCTCTAATGTACTTCGGAGTTTTTGTAGCTATTGATTGTCTATTAATTATCTGCCTTACCTATACGATTATAGATCTATAACTACAGGCTAATATATAGTTATGGAGCCCTATACTAGGAAATGGGAAAATAAAGGGAAATAAGAGTCTCTATATGATATATACATACACATGCATATACAACATCTATCTAACATATATATTCAGATTTTTATATCTAAAATAAGCTTTTTTTACAAGGAATTGGCACACATAATTATTGTGGCTGAGAACTCCTACCATCTGCGCCTGCAGCTAGAGAAATAGGAGAGCTAATGGTGTAAGTCAGTATGAGTCTGCAAATCTGAGAACCAGGGGAACTGTTGGTATTAATCCCAGTCTGAGGGCGGAAGATAAAATGAGATATCCCAGGTCAAGAGCTAGGCAGAAAAAAAGGAGGTGAATTCACCTTTCCTCTGCCTTTTGTTTTATTCAGTCTATCAATGGATTGGATGATACCCAGCCACTTTGGGGAAGACAATCTACTTTACTGAGTTCACTGATTCAAATGCTAATCTCATCTGGAAACATACAAACACACCCAGAAATAATGTTTAAACTGGATACACTACGGCCAGTCAAGTTGACATATAAAAGTAACCATCACAGGGACTTGAGTAATTTATTCCATAGTCTCTCTCCTTTTCCCTGTTTCTATTAATTCATTTGCTTTCTTTATTATGGTAAATGTAGTAAATGAGTTTACCAGCTTCCAAATTCACAGTAAGTAGAGAGAACCCTTCTTGACATTTTCCCTAAAGAAAGGCTGATATATATGGGCAAAGGAAGAGAGTCAAGATTTTGTTCCTGAATTGACCTTGGAACCTGCTGTGTGTAAGAATATGCCTGCAATGACCTGGGACAAAGGCATGCACCTAATAAGGTCAGCGGCAGCATGAGCTTCCCTGAGTAGCTTCTTTATCAGCAGTGATAGACAAGTGGAAAAGAAAACCTAGAGAGGAGGATCTAAGCTGAATTTGTCTTTAAACCATAAAGATTTATATTTCCTTTTTTCTTTTATCACCTTGCTTTTGTTTCCTGACTCTTGGCTCTTTATATTGTTTCAGTACCTGTTACAAAATTTATGTGTTATTTCTAAAAGCGTTAAGAGCAAGGTTGTAGGCTTTAAAGGATGAATGAGCTGCATGGTAGAGTGGTTAAGTGCAAAGTCTTTCTAGTCAAATGGCCATGTATTTGAGAGATGATTCTAGTTTTTACGGGCAAATTTCTTAACTTCTTTATACCTAGGTTTCTAAACCTCAAATGGGAATAAAAACAGTCCTGGCCTCTTAGGATCATGCCAAGAATTATATTCACTGATATAAAAAAGAGATGTGGATAGCTATAGACCATTGTGTCTCAGATGGTAGGAGGTGTGGGATATGATCCCCTAAGAGAGGGTTCAGAAGGTAGGGAGAGGGAATGGGAGCCTTATGTAACTTCAAATTGCCTCTCCTGCCTTTGAAATGTCATACCTTAGACTCCGATTTCTACCTTATACCAAACAAAGATAGGGTGTCAGATAAACACCATAACTAAATGAGATGGATTTAGTCATTATCTGGGTAAAATTGAAAGTAAATTGAGAGAATGAAATTAACTTAACCCTTGAAAACATGGGTAAACAATTTTTTTTAAAGCTTCACCAAATACATTATCCTAAAAATAATCTCAGAAGCAAATTAGCATAAACAAAAACACAATTTTTTTCTCAAAAAACTCCTATTTTGATTAAGGGTAATAATAATAAAAGACACCTTCATCAAGTTCAACAATATACAGGAGGCCTAAAATCAACCACCAAAATGAGTGAAAAGAAACAGTGTCGAATAAAGGTTTACACTTTCTCTATTTATATCAGAAAGAATCCTACAATGGAGGAATTAAATGGTATCAGGGAGCCAGAATTCCTGTCCCCTTCAAGGATTCTTGTAGCTGGACTAAGAATCAAACTGTCATGAGACAGGCTAACAGGAGAAAATCAAATTTAATAGCGTATGTATGGGGACTCCACATAGATATGGAAACACCAAAGATAGGCAAAATGAGGCACATATGTCATCCTGAACTAAGAAGGGGGTAGGAATCGGAGACTTCAGAGGAAAGGAATGTACTTCACAGGGCAGTAAGAAGAGTAGGTGTTTAGTAATTAGATGTTTGCCCTGCCATACAGATAGGTCATTTAGATGAAATCGATCTCTGCTAATAACCCTTATTCTGGGAAAGACTCCCCCTCCCATTTACATTCTTCTATGTAGTTAAGGGTGGGGCAAATGTTTCTCTTAAGACCAGAGGGTCTCGATAGACTTCAGCTTAGAATTATCTTCATGCCAAAGTGGCCCAACTTGGGGTGACCTGCCTTCAACTCCTACACTGGAAATCCAGGGAGAAGCTGGGAAGGAATAGAAAGAGTTTTACTCCTATCTAAAATCTGACTCCCAGAATGTCATGGAGAAGAGATGATTCACTTGTCTGATTGATAGTTTGTCAACACCACATTAAAATTCGGCAGCTCTGGCTTGGGAACGGAGGTTTTTGGTGTTGTGGGGAGCGGGAGGAAAACCCATGAGAAAAAAGCTTTTCTTCTCTGAGCAGACTGCTGTAAATTTTCTAGATGTTGTATTGCAATTACAGAGAGAGTTTTAGACCACAGGTTCTCTGCTACCACAAATGGGTGGGATGGGGAAAATCCAGAGTAGTATTCTAAAGAGAATTTATGGAAAAGAGTAAAAGGAAGACATGTGACATGTGGCAAATAAGATCACCAAACTAAAACCAGACAAGGCAGACACATGCAAAGACAAATGCTATGTTAAAAGTTTGCATAATTGGCTTTTCCAGGTACAAGTACTATGTTAAGTATAACCAAAATAATCTATCATGATGAATAATCAAGTGTGGGTAAGGATGTGGAGAAAAAGGAAACCTCACACCTTGCTGATGGGAATGCAAACTTGTACAGCCACTGTGGAAGACAGTATGGAGGTTCCTCAAAAAGTTAAAAATAGAACTACCCTACGATCCAGTAATCACACTACTGGGTATTTACCCAAAGAATATGAAAACACTAATTTGAAGGGATATATGCACCCCTATGTTTATTGCAGCATTATTTACAATAACCAAACTATGGAAGCAGCTCAAGTGCCCACCGGATGAATGGATAAAGAAGGAGTGGTGTATACATACAATGGAATATTATTCAGCTCTAAAAAAGAATGAAATCTTGCCATTTGCAACAACACAGATGGAGCTAGAAAGTATAATGGTAAGTGAAATAAGCCAGAGAAAAACAATACCATGATTTTCACTCATATGTAGAATTCAAAAAACAAAACAAAGGGGAAAAAAGAAAGAAAGAAAGAAAGAAAGAAAGAAAGAAAGAAAGAAAGAAAGAGACAACCCAAAAAACAGACTCTTTTTTTTTTTTAAAGATTTTATTTATTTGAAAGAGAGNAAGAAAGAAAGAAAGAAAGAAAGAAAGAGAAAGAAAGAAAGAAAGAAAGAAAGAAAGAAAGAAAGAAAGAGACAACCCAAAAAACAGACACTTTTTTTTTTTAAAGATTTTATTTATTTGAAAGAGAGAGAGCACCAGAGTGGGCGGGGGAAGGGGCAGAGGGAGAGGGAGAAGTAGATTCCCCGCTGAGGAGCGAGCCTGATGCGGGGCTCTATCTCGGGACCCTGGGATTATGATCTGAGCTGAAGGCAGATGCTCAACCAACTGAGCCACCCACGTGCCCCCCCAAAACAGATTTTTAACTATACAGAACAACCAGATGGTTACCAGAGGGGAGGGGAGGTTGGTGAATGGATGACATAGGTAAAGAGGATTAAGCGTATACTTATCTTGGGATGCCTGGGTGGTGACTCTTGGTTTTGGCTCAGGTCAGGATCTCCGGGTTGTGAGATCGAGCCCCGAGCCCTGAGTCAGGCTCCACATTCAAGGCAGAGTCTGCTTGAGGATTATCGCTCTCTCTCTCCCTCTGTCCCTCCCACTTGTACTCTTTCTCTCTCATAATAAATAAATAAAATCTTTAAAAAAAAAGGAGTACATTTGTTCGGATGAGCACTGAGTAATACGTGGAACTGCTGAATCACTATATTGTACACCCAAAACTAATACAACACTGAATGTTAACTATACTGGCATTAAAATTTAAAAAATAAAATAACTGAAAACAAACAACACAAAATAACCTATCACGAAAACTACTTTTCTTTCCTCACTCAGGCTATACATCCACTTATGCTGTCGCTCTGGCTGTTTTAGAAAACCAACTGTGTGGCTACAAATACCCTTCTACACAAACTGAACCTTCCCTGGAAAAAATGCCCGCTACTGGATTTCAGGTGTACTCTTCCCTGTGAAAGAAATTAATTAGCAAATAAGAGCAAGACTTACATGATTGAAGATACTGGTGACCTTTTAAATCCTGACAATTTGCTCGTGTCTGGGTATTTCCAATGGCACTATTGCTATTAGTAACCTCGTAGAGTCAGGTTTTATACTTTGTTCCTAGACTCTACCTGACATATTTCTCTTTAATTTCTAACTGAGAGAAGGCCCATAAAGAATGTCATGAGAAAGGCAGCTCTCCTCTGAGATGTGGTATTATAAGAAAAGGTCTGTTTTCGGGTCAGCCACTCAGGTGGAATTGCTCTCCAAGGACGGCACCGTTTCTCTGAGGGAAGGTACATCTTCCCCGGCCGCCCTTCACGGGACTAATGAGATACACAGGTCTGCCACGCCAGCCACCTCGTGGACTGGTCACCTAGTTTATCAAGGAGAAGTTGACTCCGGGAGCAACTACAAAAAAGAGCTATTCTGATTTAGATGGTGTAGGAATGCAGGCGAGGACTTCTCCCTCCTGTCTCATTTGATCGTTTGTCATGCTTTTCCTCTGCTTCTAGGGGCCGATTGGTCTTTTTCCCTCCACATGCTACGCTTTAAGTGTTTCCAGTTCTAGCTGGAACTTGACTTTGAACCTAAAAGATTTACTTCTCTCTTGTTTTTTTTTTCCCCCTCATTTCTGTTTATTGTCTCCCTGACTCTTACAGCTTTTCTCTTTATAATGTGAGAGCTGCATCTATTTTCATCGGTGCTCACCTCCTGCCTGGGAACCACTTTATCAGGTAATGTGTAGTAGAGTCATAAGGGTGGGGATTTGACTGACGGGGATCCGACTGTGTGAACTTTGGCACATTAATCAACTCCTTTACACAATAGGTGTCTTCTCTTTAAAATGTGGTATTAGGTTCAACTATCTCCGTGATGATCCCAGCTCTAATTTCCCCTGATCCCACATGTTCCCACAGTACTCAGTCAACCATGCAAGACAACCACGCAAGTACTTGTGTATTAGTTTCCTGTTACCGCTGTAACAAATCACCACAAATGCAATGGCCTAAAACGAGACTGATCGATTATCTTACAGCACTACATAGAAGTCCAACATGATGTCACTGTGCTAAAATCACGGTACCAGCAGGGCTGTGAGCCTTTCTGGAGACTTTAGGGAAGGATCTGTAGCCTTGCATTTTCCAGCTTTGGAGGGAAACTGTATCCCTTGGTTCCTGCTCCTTTCCTCCAGTCCATTCAGAAAAGAGCAGGTGAAGTCCTCCACTCTTTGCATCTCTCTGAGCAACTTTAGCCAGAAAAGGTTCTCTACTTCCAAGAATTCATGTGGTCAAATTGGGCATGTCTGGATAATTCAGGATAATCTCCTGATGAGAATATAAATGTAATCACTTCTGTAATACCACATTTGCCACAAAAGGTAGTTGATTGACAGGATGTGCACATCTTGGGGGACCATTATTCTGCCTACCACTTGTTACTGACTCACACAAGCATTTTATGTCTGGCAGCACCAGATCGACACAAAGTCATCGGATATTTCTGCTTCTTTTCTTGCTTTTCTTGTTTCAGACAGCATCCTGGAGTGACCCAACTCAACCTCAAACCATTAATATCTGGGATATCCACTTCTGAAGCCATCACCACACTATCTTTTAGATTAGATCTTCCGAGAACCCCCATTCCTTCCTGGAACTGTTCTGCATCTCTGTTGTCCCTGCTTGGACTCCTAGCTTGTGGCTACATGTATTACAATGATTGCCTCCTTCTGACTAGCTTGTCAACATCCCTGTTTAGCTTTCCATTATTGGTTTCTTCTCCTTCGATTTTTTTGGTCACTCTAAGCAGCAGCTGCTCTCTGGTGACCTACTGTATACCCCTAATGAAGACAAATCTTGACACTTGAATTTTGGCTTCCTGTTCTGGTTTCTAAACTCTTGCTTAAAAAAGGCAATTCTTACCTTGCCCTCTAAACATTCTCTCTTGAGATTCCTACATGAGCCATGTAGCCATGTATTTAATACCTCCCAGTTGTCACTATCTACACGGCTAACTTCATGGATGATTGACCAATGTGGTCACAGAGGGCTCCGCACTAAGAAGAGGACCCTGTGCTAGAGGTCTAATGCTGTGTGGTTACTATCTTGAAATTCTTCATAACTCTACCTTTGAATTTGTGATCTGTTAGTAAAATCTGATGGAAAAATAGAAGCATGTACCGGTGGCTTAGAGCCTCGATTCAATGTCATCTTGATTTCTCTTGCTTCTCTACCTCTCTGAGATCGGTTCTCTGCCACCTGCTTCCCCATCCCTGCTCAGTGACTTGTACCATCTTTCTCCCTTGCCAGAGCCTGGAAGTGGATAAAGAGAGAGCCAAAGTCAGTGCCTTATTGCAGGGTGGAGCCCTGGACACCTTTAAGGATCTGGGTTGCCCAGTCGCTAATCCTGCCCAAGGAAACATGACATTAATTAGCAAATAAAAAATAACCATGACAGCTACAGAAAGAGATTGCAAAAAGAAAGAAAGGAAAAGAAATTTTCCCTGCTTTTTGGCCATTCCATGCATTTTCATTTTTTATTGCACCCTACAAATCATGTAGTTGGCTCTGGTACTTTAGTTCAAGATTTCTCAACTTCAGCACTTCTGACATTTCAAACCAGGTAATGATTAGCCATGAGTTACGATCCTCCGAGTTGTACGGTGTTTAGAAGGATCCTTATCCCATACCCACTAGAGGCACCTCCTCTCAGTGTGGCAACCAAAAACGTCTCTAGACATTTTCAAATGCTCCCTGAAAGGGGGCGTGTGAGGTCCACCACACTTGAAAATCACTGGTTTGGTTGCTAGAAATTAAATTCTTATTCTTGAACTTTCTGTTTGATAGAGGCATTGATATCTGTGCCCTAAATTTTAAATCAAACTACTCTTATTGCCTAATATCAAGTAAGATTGCAGATTCTAAAATCCACCCTGGATTTTTAACCTGGTTTTAAACTTGATTAGGAGTATTACTGTGGACAAGTTACGTAATCTCTTACAGCCTAGTTTTCTGACCATAATTAAAAACAATAACAGTATCTACAGCAAAAGCTTGTTGTGAGAATTAAATGACATATTGTATGCAAAATTCTCAGCACAGCTGGCACATACTAAGTGCCAATACCAATAAATGGTATGATTGTTATTATTATTAATTATTATTGCCAAATCCATCACTCCAAGAAACTACAGTGCTGGATCTTTGGAAGTAAACTTTTCTATTACTGATTTTCATTGACCTGTTCATTTTTTAGCATAACCACCAGTAGTTTTGCTCTTGAAAATACCAGTTTTCTTTGCTTATTGTTCCACAGTAATATTATAGTCTTTCCTAGAGGTCATGGGGTCCTGATCCCAGAAGCCAATGTAGTTGTAACATTTCTTTCCTGCAGGGCAGCCCCAATGCCATCTCCTTCTCTTTTATTCCACTGATACCTCTTGCAGAATTTCTGTTTACAGCAAAAGGACTGACTGCAATTCTCAGGTCATTTTCAAAGTGGAAACTGGTTTCCAGTCTAGGAACGGTCTTTTCAGGGTCTTTTCAGTTCATCTGGCAGAGTCTTCTGGTTGTCTCATAGACACACTCGAATGCCCCCACCCCCAAGAAAGGCCTCTTTCATTAGATAACAATTCAAAACATATAGAAGCAAACAGCTATTGTTAAAAAAAAGAAATACTGATTTCCTCAAATGAATAAATAATTCCCAATAAAGATCATGGTGACAGAGACCCCTTGGTACCTCAGTCGGTTAAGCGTCTGCCTTCAGCTCAGGTCATGATCCCAGGGTCCTAGGATCGAGTCCCGCATCAGGCTCCTTGCTCAGTGAGGAGGAGCCTGCTTCTCCCTCTGCCAGCCTCTCCCCTCTGCTTGTGCCTCCCCCCTCCTGACAAACAAATAAATAAATTCTTAAAAAAAAAAAAATCATGATGACAAAGCATATGCAATCACTTCAGAAAGAAACTGTGAGGACGGATCACAAGAAAAATCCTTTTACAAATCACATTTACAGATGTGCAGAAGGTCAAAACTAACAGTGACTTTAAAGTAACAATTCTCAGATACAGCTGCAGTAACAGAGCATTCCTATAAAAGTGAATATTTGGATTAAATATAGATAGCATTGACTTTACACCTTTGGGCACAGTAATCTAGAATCATTGAATAAAGCAGCATTATTTAGAGCAACAAAAGCTTCGACTCCTTTTTTTTTTTTTTCTTTTTTTAGTCAAATATTAACCTGGAACTTTTTCAGGCCGATCAAAGACTGGAAGTTATTCAGACTGACTGATTCAGTCATTTAAGGGAATACCTTAAATCAATTGCTTATTTCCAAGTTCTTTGCACAATTTTTCAATGAATTGAAGTTTTTAAACAAAATTCTCAATGAAACAAACAGATTTGGCTAATCACTAAATCTACTGAATGGTATACTATTATATTCACGGAAAGAGCAGAGTTTTTGTTCAAGACATTGGCAGTTTGATTCAGCTGAAGTTTCTATGTCCACAGCTCTCTGCACATGTCCCATTAACACGCTTACCAGTTTGTATTCTAATTATGTGATCAATGTCCATCTGCCACACTAGACTATCATTCCTTTACGCCAAAGTACCTGGCATAGGTCAGGCCTCAAAACATATTCACTAACTTATTAATTATCTATGCTTCAACAATTTCCACCTGGTTGATTTTTTAATATACAAATGTAAATAGAAGTAAAAGATGAAAAAAATCAAAAGGCTGTATATAAGATGTATATCTGTTATTTTGAAAATTGAGATGAGGACATATGGTTCAGGTTATTTTAAAAAAGCACTAATACTGAACACAGACATTTTTTTTTTTTTGTAAGGAGCAAAGGGAGAAATTTGATCATGACCCCAAAAAAGCTTGCATGAAACTGAAACATGCTATTTACCTGATGTCAAAGAATGAGCCTCAATTTTAAAAATTAAAATGTAAAATTAGAAACCACTCCTTATTAAAAAAAAAATTGTACTAATCTTGGTTGTATTTTGGGTAAGAACTTTTTCAAAACAGATGATGTTCCCTTCATAGCCTAAAATGTTTCATGCATATTCATTTAGATTCCTAAGAGGATCTCATTATCTCATCCAAAAACGAATTAATGATCCTTAATGGTTTCCGATGACACGTTGTCTTTGTCCCTTTCTCAACTTGTGCAGATGACTTGAAGCATACAAATGTTTCTGCTCATATTTTGACCTCTAAAGTCTCTTGTATGATCACAGGATTGAAGAGAAATCATTATCCCTACAGTGTCATGAATTCTATATTCTTCTTTTATACATGGTAAGAAAAATGTCCCTGGGTTTTCTTTATAAATTTGTACCAGATTTTTAGAATCAAAAAAAAGCAAAATAAGACAGGGGCACTTGTTGAGTCATAGAGGACAAGATGGGACTGACTATGAAGAATCCTCTAAGCCTTTATAAGGATTTGGGGCTATTCCTAAAAACAATGGGAAATCATGGAAAAGTCATTTGAATGAGAAAACAAACCTGGGTTCAAATACAACTTCACTTCCACACAGTTCCCTCATCTCTACAACAGAGAGAATAAAGTAACTACTCCATTAGCTTATGATGAGAATAAAGCAAATGTCAATAATTTAGTACAGTACCTGACACCTAATTGACACACACCTATAATAGATCCAGCTCAACAGATTATTTAGTAGTGCATATTATATAAAAATGAACCTCGGATGGTTGAAAAGGATCTGGAGTGGGAAGAGGGCAATGACTTCATTCTTCCTCCTATTTCATTGCATTGCCATACACAGTCCATCCTGGTCTGGTTTTAAGATGGAAACAAGCTCTCTTCTACCAGGACCTATATCCTCCGCTATTGGAGGTGTTTACGGAGAGGGAAGATAGCTGTCGGCTTGCATTCCTGGGCATTTGTCTGTACTGGAATGGCAATTCCTGGTCTCACACTGGCTCTGTTTTTATCTACCTCTGGTGGGCTCTACCAATATGGTGGCCTCATGTAGACTGTGGGTGGCTTTTTGGGGAAGATTCATCTTTGTTTCAATCCCCTTGCAAATTGGTTATTCACTCAGAGAATGGCAACCACATCTCTGTGTGACCTTACGATAGTCTACCCCCAAGCCTTCCATGGATATTATGCTGCTTTGTTCTCTGCCACCAAGAAAGTTCAAAAGCTTTTGCCTCCTTCTTTATCCACTATGCTCTTTTCCTGTAGAAACACGTCAGCTGCTAAGATCTTTTTAAGAAACCTGATGTGGTAAAGGCATTCTTTTCTCCCCAAGCACTCTGTACCAAGTTACAAATAACAGGGGAAAAATTTCCTTGCAATCCCCTAGCTGTGAGATATTTGGGTGAGATGTACAAATAATATTCTAAATTCACACACACACACACACACAACTCCGGGGAAAGCTATCAACTTGCTCAAGAACTTCTTCATCCTGCTTCTCCATGCTGTAACTTGAGGGGGCTTGTAGACTGCAAGATCCAGCCCCATGATTCTCTCCCAGCATAACTTCTCCTGACTAGTGAAAGTGTAGGGGTCAGAGAGGTTAGATACTTTCCCCTGAACAGTTTGCTCCCCTCAGAGCAGATGTTCCTAGGCTCTGGTTCTCCTCTCTTCATCCCCACTCCCAGGTGCCTGCTTATCTGACTTAGGAGGGTTGGACCATAAGAAGAGCAGGGCCAGTTCTGCCTTATTTTGATGAGAATATGGAGGACTCCTCCCCGTCATTTTGGAAGGAACTGGGCTACTTCCTCACCTGGAAATAGAATAATCTAGGGTGTGGAGAAAAGATAAAGAAGCTATCATTTGTACACTGGAATAGAACAGAAAGCAGTAGGTTGAATGTTTTGAGCTAAAGCGGTGACTCACATCAGAATTAGCGTAAAAAAACAACTAAAGGGGAGCTGGGGAGCATACTGCCTTAATAATCTGTACCAGCTACTGGTGTGGGCTGTCAATACCTAATTTTTCCAAGGCTGCTCCATTTTGTATACAATATAGCAATGCCATTTTAGAGTTAAGGAATATCACCAAAATCCATATGCAACATTTTATTCCCTTTTGCATCATGAAGACATGGATTCCATGTCACAGAAGGGACTTTCTTCATCACTTCATTGGCTTTGTTTGGGGAATCCTGCTGGTTACTCATTTAATTGTTGGCATGGCTCCCACAGAATGCTGGTGTTGTGGCAGTGGTAGCATCGTACAAGTTTTTCTGCTAGAATTGCTTTGTTGTTAGGAATGGAGGCAAAATAAAATCTGATATATTTTTAAAATATACTTATATAATCACACTCCAATTTCCCTTTTTTCCTTCATCCTTATTTGGGGTTCTTATTATTTAACTTAATTAATATCTCAACTTGGTGATTTGAAACTGTCACTGGCAAACCATGTATTTACAGTTGCAAGCAGTCAGGGAAAGCTACATTTTGTATTATCCTTAGGCATTATAAATTCCTGAGTGTTATGCAAAGCATTACTAGAATGATTTGCACAACGGGGGGTTCAGTTTTTAATAAAAGTGACTCTTATTTTTAATTATAGCAATTAAGATCTTCTTATTGGCAGGAAGACTACTGCTTTGCAGTCTTGAGGTTTTGCGTCTGTGATTCCACTGGGCTTAGAATATATCCTACTCTTTTGGCTGTGGCTATTCCCATCCCAAGATTATTGAACATAGATAAGTAATATACAGAAGGCACAATTCTTCAAAATATGTCTGAGGAACTGTTTTTATCTAGAGGGGCTCAGATTCTTATCATACCATGGGAAACGGAAAGAAAAGGCAGCAATGCATAAGGAATGAGTACGTATCTCTGTGGAAACCTTGGTTGAAAATATTTTGTCACTACAACATATTGTGAATGGATATTACACTTCAGCTTGGGTACATGCTTGAACAATATGTTTTAAACAAATGACACGTTCATTTTCTCACCCTCTATATGAGATCCTCTTAAAGAAGAAAACTCATACAGGAATTAGAACTGCCAAAATGCCAAGTCTGTGACAGTTCTATTTCTGTGGTAGACCTAATTAAACCTGAAATTTTCCAATATTTTTACTGACATCATTTATGTTGTAATTAACACTTTTTACTGGTAAAGATGGTTGTTTTCAGATGAAGTGTTTCATCTTGTTGTGGTTAAAACTACAAAACTGAAAGAATAAAACCATAATTATGAAAATTTCCTCGCCCAAGTTTGCACATGGGACTGCTCCACACCTGAGCGACAACAAAAGGTAATTAAATGCAGACGGGGATGAGACTGCAGAATCATAGAGCACTGCCTAGTATTTCTATCTTTCTCGTATATTTTAACAATATTCGCAATTTGGCAAGCTATTTCGATGATGGCATTATTATAAACCTATAAAAATGTATATTTTGAGCAGATGGCACAGCAAACTACAACAGTGCAGATGATGAAGAATCAGAGAACTATATATAAATATTATGATGACACCTGGAAGTCTGTACAATTTATATAAAGTAGCATAACATTTGGGAACATACGAATCTGTAGTCTGACTGATACACACACACACACACACACACACACACTCATACACACATCTTTTTGGATAAAAGTGTTAGGCTAGACTAGATAATATTTCAAGGACCCAATAGGTAAGTAATCAAATGTATTTCTTAATATTATTGCAATATCTGCAGCATGTATTTCTAACTTTTTATATTTCACCCAAATCTGTCTAAATAAAAAATATAACGAATAAGAGCTCCACTTTTAGTAGTTTTCTTTTAAGTGGAACAAGGTTGGAATGAATGGGGGGAAAAACTGATATTCCACCTTATCAGTCATCATAAGAAATGAGGAGGAAAAAAAGACATAGCTGTTCAAGAATGATCTGATGGCCTGTATTGATGGGCAGAGATAAAAGTGCTGAGAACCGTAACTCAAGTTGGCACAGCCCACTGAAAGCAAATTTGCTGTGAATGATGATAATTTGTACTGAAAGAAATTAGTGCCAATTTGATTAGGAATTGCCCTTCTGTTCAGATTTCAGTGGCTAATATATCCTGTCGTGGTTACAGCTTTATCGAGGATATAGGAGTGAAACAAAAATGATTCAGAGAGGAAAGAATGATTATAGGGTACACTGTACCCTGATTTGTAATTTTTTTTTTCTGGCCATGAAAAGGAACACAAAAGAGATGATATTTATTTTATCCTTCAGGAAGAACTATACATTTTCTCCACCTGCAGGGCATTATGATAATTTATCCTAAGCTTGAATGATGCATGAAATGATTTCTATCTCCTTTTTCTTCTTCATTTTATAAGTAAGAATAACTGATCTTCCATTTTTTAAATAAATAACTTTTATATGAACACATCCTGATTTGTAAAGTGCCTTCACAATTTTAGTTTTACTTCATTTTCACTAAAACTAAAGCAAAGTCATAGGAACATTAACAGAATCCGGGTACTCATGACAAGTATACTTTTCCTTAAGTCCTTCACAGGGGAACTGAACTACCATGGCAGCTCTAATTGGCTCTCCTTCCATCAGCAAATCTGCGCAGTTCTTCTAAACTTCCAGAGAGAGTCTATAAATAGATCATATTCAATATTTTCTTAACCATTACACATCTGAGGTATTAAGAACTATCAGCTCTCCCTTCATTATTATTAGATGACAAAGTTCACATGCCTTCTCCCTTGAGTTCTCAAGTATAATTTGTGCATATTCCATTGATACCTAACAATCTTCATTCAATTTGTGGTATAAATCGACTTAGAAATCAATTATCAACTTTTTAAAAAATATTGTGCAAGATGGGCAAAGATAAGATGATAGGGAAGAAGAAGTAAAGAATATCTTAACCCGAGTATTTATAAGACTCACTTTCTCCATTTATGTCTCCCAAACACCATCTTTCCAGAGAAGACTTCATTCCCCACTCTAAATAACTTAGAGCCATACCCCTCCACCACACGCACGACATACACACCATACCACATACTCACCTCTGTCTTATTTTCCTTTAGAGATTATCACAACCTACATTTTATTAGTACTTGTTTATTTGCTTATTTTGTCTCTAAGAGAATGTTACCTTGATAGGGTCAAACATTTTGCCTGGCACATGTTACTTACAAAAATTAACACTTAAAGAGTTCTCACTGCATCATTCACTGATTAATTTTGCAATGAAACAGATACTACTAGCTTCTCCATTTCAGATATGAGACACCTGAGCCCAGAATGGTTAAGTACTTTGTCTAAGATCATACAGCTAGACTTGGTAGAGCTGTAATCTGAACCCAAAAATTGTGGCCCCAGAGTCTGTGCTTTAACCACAGCATTGTAGATCCTTAAGATATATACATTGATTAGAATGGCAAAAATTGACAAGGCAAGAAACAACAATTGCTGGAGAGGATGTGGAGAAAGGGGATCCCTCCTACATTGTTGGTGGGAATGCAAGTTGGTACAGCCACTCTGGAAAACAGTGTGGAGGTCCCTTAAAAAGTTAAAAATTGAACTACCCTATGACCCAGCCATTGCACTACTGGGTGTTTACCCCAAAGATACAGACGTAGTAAAGAGAAGGGCCATATGCACCCCAATGTTCATAGCTGCATTGTCCACAATAGCCAAATCATGGAAGGAGCCGAGATGCCCTTCAACAGATGACTGGATTAAGAAGCTGTGGTCCATATATACAATGGAATATTACTCAGCTATCAGAAAGAACGAATTCTCAACATTTGCTGCAACATGGACGGCACTGGAGGAGATAATGCTAAGTGAAATAAGTCAAGCAGAGAAAGACAATTATCATATGATTTCTCTCATCTATGGAACATAAGAACTAGGATGATCGGTAGGGGAAGAAAGGGATAAAGAAAAGGGGGGTAATCAGAAGGGGGAATGAAACATGAGAGACTATGGACTATGAGAAACAAACTGAAGACTTCAGAGGGGAGGGGGTGGGGGAATGGGATAGACTGGTGATGGGTAGTAAGGAGGGCACGTATTGCATGGTGCACTGGGTGTTATACGCAACTAATGAAGCATCGAACTTTACATCGGAATCCGGGGATGTACTGTATGGTGATTAACATAATATAATTAAAAAAATCATTAATAAAAAAAGATAAAAAAAAGATATATACATTGATTAATAAAATTTTTATTGTTAATTAATTCTTAGGAATAAAATAGGCCTTATTGAAAAACATGTCTGACTACCTTTCACCCATGAATCAATTAATTTGGAACCTAAAAAGAGATGGGCATTTATTCAGGTTTTTCCTTTAAAATTCCCCTAAGCCGCCCAGTCAAAAAACTTTATCGTTGGGGTGTGTGTGTGTGTGGGTGTGTGTGTGTTTTCCTGTACAGGCTTACCTAATCTTTTATAAAATGAGACCTGTTATTAGCCAACTTGCTAATTAGGGTCATGTTTACCCTGCCAGAGAAACAAAGCATCTACCTGATTATTTAGAATTATTACTTCCCATGGTAAGATTCCAAGCACTTGAATTTCAGAACTGAGCCAATTATCTTCTAGGTCTCAGCCAGCATTCCACTCCTAGTCAGGGTGGAAATGGAGAGCTTGCCTTAAGTTACTAGGTTTTCTTTAGTTGACATGATCAGTTGTCACAACAGCCCTACTGTCAGCATCCAAAGACTTGGCAATGAGCTCTTCCCCTTTGCCGGGAGTTCATAGGTTAGCAATAGCATGTATATGATATACGTGCTAACTTATACAGGTTTAAAATAAAAAGTACATTGTTGTAAGTATTTATTAAAAGTGGGATGACTACTGCTGTCTCCTCTAACTAGGTGCAGTTTTAAAATGTACTCAGGTTTTTTATCAACAATCTAAGCTTTAAGGTGAATCTAAGCTTTTAGGTGAATCTCATTTCCTAAAGTTGCTTATCTTTTGTTGGTCAGCCTGATCCCTCTGAAGCTGGAGTCTGTGTGGTGTACTTTTGTAGGCTTCAGCTCTGATCTGCTCTGCAGCCTGGAACAAGATGAAAAATGAACTGCAAAATCTTTGAGAGTCAGGGCTACCTGCAGTTTTATTTACTCGATTTATAGCTCGAACCCAAAGGAAGGTCTTAAGGATTGCAGTAATAAATAACACTCATTTTTAATAAAAATAAATAGCACATGCCGGTCCCTTCCAAAGTCTTACCCTGCACATTATCTCAGTAACATGAATTTCTGATGTTGATATTTTACTATTTGGAGTGTTCAGTCTATGGAAGCTCTGACACATTTAAAAAGTGAAAATGGTTTAATATTTACTATGGGATTATTCATTTATTTTATAATAAAGTGCCCACTGCCCATGTCCTTAGGTAAAAGGAAAATGATACATTTATTTTCGGAATGAATGAATCATATGAACTTAATTTGTACTATATTTTACCAGTAACAGTGTGACTCCATTTTAAGCTATCTACAAGGGAGAAAAACATTCACCAAGTTATAAGCATACTCCACATCCAAACCAGTTCTTTAATGTAATAGTTAATAAAAAGGCTGAATAGCATCTGGTTTCGTGCATGACATTTCATAGGATCCAAACAGCTCTTTGAATTGAGCTGAATTGGCTGGAAACACAAAATATACAGAGACTTTTTTTGAATGATAGTTGATTTCCTGTCACTGAGGGAACACTTAATCTAGAGTGAACTTTTTCTAGTGCATTCCTGCCTTGACTTATCCAAACAATATCTATTAGTAGTAGTGCAAACACACAGCACATCCCAAAAAAGAATGAGAAAAAGTAATAGAAGAGTAAAAAAAAAATCAAAACTATTTTAAATATCTTTAAGTTGTTTGTTTGTTTTAATTAAACACAGCACTTGCTCAGTTAAAGTAAGTAAGTACTGAGTGTTATTCATTCCCGGTCTTATCCCAGGTTTGATGAATAGGGTACCGCTGGATGAAAGAAATCCAAATTCCCTTCTCAAAACAAAGCCACATCCATTGTTCTGACCCCAGTAAGTGGTGTCATAAAGGTGATGGGTATGGATTCAGAAATCTCATCTTCAGTAATAAAAGCCCAGACCAGAAACCCAGAAGTTTCCAACTACCACCTTCATGTAAGTTAAAGAACTCTAGTCCCTGGAATCTCTTCCGTAAGAAATTATTAAACTTTCACTTTTTTGGGGGTGCTACTTATGATTTTGTGCTTTCCCACAGTAATTAGTAGGCAACACTAAGTATTAACATCTAACATATTTGAGCCTTTACTACATGCTGGACACTGTTCTAAGAGACACACATTATCTTCGGTCCTCACAAAAACCTTATGAGAACATGAGAGGAGGAATTAAGAAAAAAATCACCACTTTTTGTCCCATGTTTGGTATCCTTCCTTGCATCACTTCTGACCCCATGACCCCATGTTTTCCTCCTCTGGCTTTGTTAACACACTCCTGATGCCCACAGATTGGTTCCCGGCCAGAGGTAAACACACACCACCTTTCCTGGGGACGCAGCACCTCACAGTAGTTTTGATCTCATGGCCCCAAATGTAACTGATTTCTTTGTTAACAGGACCTGAGGGCTCTGTGAATAGGAGGACTGAGAGAGAGAGAGAGAGAGAGAGAGAGAGAGAGAGGGAGGGAGGGAGAGAGAGAGAATACCCTTCCATTTGACATCTGGCATCGGATGTGCTCTATCTAATCCCACTTAATCCCAAAGCTAGATGACCAGCTGCCTCCCATCCAAGTCCTTTTCTCCTTTGCCCGACACACCCAGACCAACTTTCTCCCAGCCCTGAACTCAGCTAAAGCTGTTTCTTCTCAGGCCTGGCCCCATCCCCAGGCATCTGCTCTAACAAGAGAGAAGTCAGTGTTGCCTGAGAGATAAAACTGAGAGAAAGAAATGAAGAAAGTTGCCAGTGAGCTCTCTCTAAAGAACAGAGCAGCTCTTAAGTGAAGGCAAAAGAAGCCAGAATTGAAGAGTGATCACCCATCAAATCACAGACCACCCCTGCGCTCTACCCACAGCCCAGCCGCAACTGGGCCCCAGCTGGGTCAGCCAATGTGACTGCCCCTGCTCAAAGGTGGCAAGAGAAGACTCATGGTGAGGAAGAATCCTGATGGCTGGAAGCTGAGGAAGCCAGCGAGAAGGAAGGGCAACTGCAGAGGCAAGCAGAAGAGAGAGAACAAAGAAGCAGGAGATGGAATACATTCAGAAACAGAAGCTCATGTTTCTGAAGAAGAGAAAATTGCAAGGAACAAGAGAGGCATTTCCAGAGAGAAGAACAGGTGCACATGGAGATAAAGAAAAAACCTGACATAATATGAAAAGAACTAGAACTAAAACTATAGATAAGAAAGCTGCTGACCCAGGAAATGGAGGTATAACTTGGGAAATATTTGTTCAATGAGAAATAACTATTTTTTATTATGTTAGTCACCAAACAGTACATCATTAGTTTTTGATGTAGTGTTCCATGATTCATTATTTGCATATAATACCCAGTGCTCATTACAACACATGCCCTCCCTAATGACTTAACTATTATACTGATGAACAATAAAACAGAAAATGATTTTCTAGTGCTATATATACTATCACCAAAACCTTAGTGACTTAAAGAAATGTAATATTATCTCTTCCAGTTCCAGGATCTTACTGTTGGTGAAACCATGAATATATTATTCCTTGGATTTCTTCTATCTTGTAGAAGCTACTGTATCAACCATTTGTGTGTGTGTTTGTGTGTGTGTGTGTGTGTGTGTGTGTGTGTTCTTACCACCAAAGCTACAATACAGGAAGCATTGATTTTGTCATTGGAAAGGGTAATACACCCTCCACAGAAATGATAGCTTGCTATTTATTATGAAATCTGACCTCTGTAGTACAGCAGTGAAACTTCTGAAGATCAATGTGATATCTTGGTGGGGGGGACACCGCTTAAAACTAAAGTTGAGGGGTGCCTGGGTGGCACTGGGTTAAGCGTCTGCCTTCGGCTCAGGGCGTGATCCCGGTGTTCTGGGATCGAGCCCCACATCAGGCTCCTCCGCTGGGAGCCTGCTTCTTCCTCTCCCACTCCCCCTGCTTGTGTTCCCTCTCTAGCTGGCTGTCTCTATCTCTGTCAAATAAATAAATAAATAAAATCTTTAAAAAAAAAATAAAACTAAAGTTGATGAGGTCACTCTGCCTTATAATTCTCTCCTGTACCATTTCTAGTTACTGGTGGAGAAATTAAGAAATGAAAGATCAACATTTTTATTTCTTCTCTGAGAAACAGTGGCCCTGGGGGAGATCTTTTAGTTTAGCAGAGCAAAACACTGAATCTATGGCTTTATATGGTGGGATAATTAAAGAACTTTGCACAATTAAATTGAGATAGATCTCAGAGAAGAAGGTTGGGAGATTTAAGGATAAGGCCAGATACTTGGGCAGAATCAAAACACAGGTGATCTACCATATCTGCATTCAGGGAACGATGTGGTAACAGCCTGGAGGATAAGATGGAAATAAAATGGAGTGGATTGGAAGTCAAAACGTTCCTTGTGACCATGAACCTCTAGAAATCACATACATCTTGGGAGCACCTTCCCATGGTACTAGGACAGTGCGTCCAGCTCATTTTATTCAGGTTTCATAGGATAAGATGACTTCAAGTGATATCTAGGTTACCATACTATGTTACAAGCTTCCTAAAGAGTTACTTCACTCTTGAAAATTTTAACTAAGCTGGGATATCATTGCCTTATTGGGAATCATATTTTACACATTTTGTGCTACTTTTTGGTTTGCATGTGGTTGTGTTTTTTGTTTTTGGTTTTTGTTTTGTTTTGTTTGTCACTATCCTACATGTCAAACTTCAAGTACTTATGTGGCCAAAACCACGTAATGAAGGTAGCTCCTCAACGGGACTTCAACTCGCATGCTCTGTATCCTGGGTCTCATTGCTGGCTAGTGAGCAAACTGAAGAATTTTCTGCAATACGATTAATATAAATACAAGTATCTATAGATTAGATACTATATGTAATATAGACTTTGATACCCACTGATGGACAGCATGATGCCTTACTAAAAATATATGAAGCCAATGAGTCCCAAATTAGTTCACATTATACCATATTTTTCAATGTTCATTATTCAGCAGATACTTTATTTATTTATTTATTATTAATTATTATGTTATGTTAGTCACCATACAGTACATCATTAGTTTTTGATGTAGTGTTCCATGATTCATTGTTTGCGTATAACACCCAGTGCTCCATGCAATACGTGCCCTCCTTAATACCCTTCACCAGGCTAGCCCACCCCTCTTTACCCCTTCCCTCTAAAACCCTCAGTTGATATTTCAAAAAGTGAATACTAAATATGAATTTCAACAGATTTGATGTTGGTATCTGTACTTCCTAGAAGAGGGAATAAAACTTTCAGGGAACTCAAACAAAACATGTAGAAAATCATAAATAATAATGTATTATTATTAAAAGAGACATGGAACACTACATCAAAAACTAAGGATATACTGTATGGTGACTAACATAACATAATAAAAAATTATTATAAAATAAATAAACAAATAAATAAATAAAAGAGATGTGGGATAGTCAAAAGAGAAAGATTTTTAAATTATCCAATAATCAACATTATGAAAATAGAAAACATTTTACTACTTTCCTTAACACTTTTTACTACGTGCTCATCCTCATAGTATTATGATTCTTTTCAAACTGATACAATGTACGTGTATTTATCCTTAATATTAAGTTAAAGAACCTTAGTCAAGTCTGAAAACAGACTTGGTGGTTGTGAAGTTAAAAAAAAAAAAAAAGAAAATTAATTTTTAAAACAAATAGCTTGCTGCATTTTCTTGATCTAATTTCTCTCAGGGCTGACACCTCATATTACATCATGGTTGGGTTAGGGAGCCATCATCATCTCTTACTTCACAAAGTTGCAAGTTTAACGTGAAATGCTGCTCTGAACTTCTCAGTGAATAGCCCTACTCTCCATGACTAAATTAAGTATGTGAGATAATGCATCAACACTTTAAAGCCCTAGTTTTGTTGAATGTATATAAAACATCAATGTAGCAGGTGGTATCCTGGAGTTTCTCCATTTCTCTGCAGCAGATAATATCAGTGTATATGCAGAGGGGCCAAGTAAAACCGTCACATAAATATTTATTTAGGAGAACTTAATTTTTTTTTTGAAGGCGATAGAAATGAAGTCTTACAGTGATAAAGGGGGAAAAACATTAAGTCAACTAAGTCAATATTTGAAGAGGGAGGGTGAATACCAACTGCCAATTTGCTAATCAGCTCTCATCAATGTCCAAGATGACTGTCTTTCATCGAGAATGCATTTCAGTCTCTGTTTATTAAATTTCAGATGGTTTACTAAAACTGCCAACAAGAGGACTAATTGATGCCAATTATAGGGTCTTTCTCAGAGGAATTGGAATGAGTCCACATGTTCATTTCACACACATGACTCATCTGCCCTCAATTTAATAGTGATGATTAGCCACCTTGATACCATTATAGATGAAAATACAATCCCTGATTTGTCTTATACAATATCTGAAGTTAAATCAAGATATCTTATTACTGGTACTGATACAACAGATTTCCCAGAATTTGGATTTAATTTTCTGTTTTTTCTAATATCATCATCTCTGTAGAAATGCTAATTCAATTTCATAAGAAACAAGTATCTAGTTTTAAGACACTATTGAAATGCTGCTCTTGAAAAGGTCTTTTTTTAGAAAATGCAAAAATAACACAAGCTGCGCTGCTGTAGCACACGTCTGAATTGACAATGCAAGAAACACAGTTTTAGTCTAATTCTGAATGGCAGTTGCTATTTATGATGCTGCTTTTTTAATGTAAATAACTGATCATATCCCCAGAAGTTACGTCCTGCTTCTCCAAGTCCTATTGAAATACTTACTCCTATTTAAAAGCTACATCTCTACAGCATCACAATATTTTTTATTCTTATAGGTAAAGAATAGAATTCTTAGATTGCAAAGAGAATGTCTCTCCACATATTCTTATTAAAAAACGGTGGATTATGCCTTAAAATGAAGTAGGAGAACAGAGGATAAAATCTATCATTTATTGTATTCCACTGTACTGAACACCAGGCATTGCACTAAGTGTTTTATATGCATTGTCTAATTTAATCCTCAGAGCACCTTTATATCATAGATGTGATGATCTCTTCTCATGGATGAGGAAATGGAAACTAATTCTCTGGTGGCACCATTATGCAAGGGAGAATATAGCACAGAAATGAAAGAAGGACGGGAGGGGATGACTTACAGCAACTACAGAGTTTTAATTGTGGATGATTTTGCTTTCAGTATAAAGGTTTTTATATGAGTTCAAGTAATTACATACATGCTTAAGCAAATGTAATAAGTAAATTAGGCTTTTTTAAAAAATGTGTAGAAACTGTATCTATTTATTCTGGTTTTACACACAAGTATACAATTTGGGTACAAAGGATTGGTACAGTTTCTCAGCTAAGTAAAATTATATTTTTAAAATCTATTTTCCCAACATCACCCCCGTGCCTTTTTGAGAACACAACATACATAACCAAAGTCTGGTAAAAAATTAGCCAGAGTCTAAATTTCCAAGCACTTAGAAAGGGAGATGATCCTGGGGATCAAAAATGCTGCCGAAATAGCAAGAAGACTATCAAAAGCTATTGCCCAAATAGGTGCCTACAGATTATAACCACTGCTCTTTCTATGTTAAGGTCATTTATACCCTTTTATTTTCATGGAATTTAAAATAAATTTGGAATGCTGAAATGCCTTTTCTCTCTGGACAAATATTTATATTTCATTCTACAGAAAAAACTCTTCCTGATAATAACATTGTATGAACTCTCCTTTGACACAGAATATTGCAGAATCTAAAACCTCTGTATTAGATTTAAATCATTGTTTTAAAAGGTACATTAAAGAGTTAATGGCTAACATTTACTCTTAAAAATAATTCTCTTCACATGATCATTGTATACTAATAAATTCCCTAATAGATATTAATTCTTTACATGTCCCTAAAATAAGTGGTTTTTTTTGTTTGTTTGTTTGTTTTTCTTTTTTAAGTTTTTAGTTGAAAGTGTTGGGGTAGCCTTGCAGCCGTCTGTAGCTCTGCTAGTGAGAGTCAGGAAAATTTCAGTTTATATCTTTCTACATGCCCTAACTTTTTAAAGTAGCTCAAAAATGTCTTAATAATAAAGCAGGCATACCCAGAGCATCCACCTGGTTTCTAAAAAAAAAAAAATAGTAGATACGCAAAATGAGCAAAAATAGCAAAAGAATCTAAGACGGATAAGTGCTCACCTCATCTGGTCCTGAGACACTGCAGATCAAATTGAGTTAAAAGAGATAAACAACAGTTTTGAAAACTTAAATAGCCATTGCTTTATTTTGGGATTCACCTGCTGCATCAGTTTTACAATTTAAATCTCTCACAACAGGAACAAATAAAAAATCAGCAAAATACTCCGAAATACATATCTGACCTTAATTCTAATTTGATTCACTTCCTTCATAGAAACCTTCATTTCACCTTCTCTGTTCTTTACTTGCCCTTGGCAGGTAGTGGTTCCCTTTTGTGCCTATCTTTCTATTAATTTCCACCTTAACTGGAAGAAATTCCTTTGGCCTAAGAACCCGGGCATAAGTGGACCAAATGAAAATGGTGCAGAAATACAAAAGGATTTACTTAGCAAGCACCTAATGAAATCTGATAAACTTTTCTAAGTATTTCAGAATATTCTTTCATTAATTAAGATCAAATATGGATGCATTTGCACAGGGATTTCAAAGCTACATTAAGTAAAGCTATGAAAATTTTTGATGTCTCTATAGATAAGGAAAATAATGTTGTGGTATAGAACAGGGAATGTTTTCTTTTTAGGTTTTGTTTTGTTTTTTAAAAATTTTGTTTTAATGCCATAATATCACCTTGAGCAAATGAATCAAGTGAATAAATGTACAAATAATTGAATGAAGGTTACACTCAGCATGGGAAAAGAGTTTAATTATAGCAAAGGCTTTTTAAAATATCAAACACTGTATCAGAGCCGAATGAAATTATTTTCTCCTAAGCTTAGGTTTTGAAAGACAATATGTATCAGACATTGAACACTGTATCCTAAAAGTTTTTTTCTTTTAATGTACAAAATGTCTGTAATGAATGGGGCCTTAATATATTGGAGATCTTGTTTTTAACTATGTAATTTATACACTGGGAATTTGACATAAAGAAAAAAGATTTCGGTTATAGTAGAACATCATTTTGAATGTCAAAAATCCTCAGAGGACTTGGTAACAAGAGCCACTCAGTACAAAATATTCCATGTACTGTGATGTATAGAGAACTGTTCATTAATGAGAAGGAGAAAATAGTAAAAAATAAATGTAGGTGTTAGAACACTTGCTGGGATTGCCAGGGGGATGAAGGGAAACTCAGATTCATATGTTACAGAAATGAATTAGAAGATGGTTTTCTAAAGGACATTTCTATGGGAATTAACTTCCAATACCCACCTATGCTAGAGTTGCTGTCTTGCACCTAGCTAGTTCACAGGATGCTTCCACGTTAAACCACCTCAACATGAGATCAGCATTTATGCCAGTAAGCATGTAAGTTCTGAAAGAATTACTCTTAGCTGGCAAAATCAATAAACAACATTATTAGTTTAAATGAGAGAAGAAAATATAGGGAGTATATAATACACTCTATGATTTGCAAACTATTAGTAATTTAAATGCCATCAATCAGAATGAATCAAGTCAATCAAGTGATTATTGACCATATTTATTACACCATCATCAATACCTTGCATATCTAAATCTTACTTCTAATTTATAATATATTTGAATATAAATATATATTTATATTTATAAGTAGAACACATTTTTCCCCAAACATTTCTATGAAGCCTCACATCCTCTTCCCATAAAAAGCCGTTAAAATACATGTTATGTACTTGATATATTTGGTAGTGCTTTATATAGAAAAAACTGCACAGAGAAGAAAGTTCAAAATTAAAGGAGGACATTTTTGATTGGATGAAAATAAAGGTTTATGTATGGAATGATGTAACTTTAGAGTAAAGACTCAGTGGTTATAATACAATAAAAGAGAAATAACAGAAACTTAATACTGATCAATTCTTACTAGCCTCTTTGGATCACTGCAGTAACACATAAAATATATTGAGTTCACTTGACGTTGATGTTTTATATGCATGCATAATGCGACCTACAATTGAGTGTCTACCACAGAATATAGAGGCGCAAGGCTAAGTACTATAAATACACTCTAATCCTCACAATATAACATATCAGTTACTGGTAAGCCCATTTCAGAGAAACAGAAACCAAGTTGCAGAAATGATAAAACAACACAATGTCAGTTAATTAGAAAGCACTGAAGCAGGAATTTTAACCAATGTTTCTGACACCAAGCCCCCTGTTCTTTTCACACCATATTGCTTCTCCAATTACTTATTCCACAACATTCATGGTTTGTCTCGTATGAATCAGACATTGTGTTAGGAGCTAGGTACTATGTTAGGTGCTAGAAGTGAAGGAGACGGACCCTATGCCAAAAAGTATGCATTTTGCCAGCAGGCAAACTTGAATTTAAATTTAGGTTCTGCTGCTTGCCCAACCACTACAGACAATGGACTGGTCATGGAAGCTTTGAGAGTCTTGGTTCTTCTATAAAATGGAAATGACAGTTGGACCTCCTTCATAGCGTTGGTATGTGGATTGTCACGAGGATGGTGTACTTAGCATCGTGCCAGGACATGGTATATGCACGCAAAATGGTACGTGTTATCATTGGTACTTCGTAGGGTTATTTGGAAGATTAAACGAGTTGGCATTATGAAATTCTGTTTTCATCTTTCCCATTCTACTAGTGAAAGACATAATACATAATTTTTGGATCAAATGATTTTGATTTTCTATAACACTGAAACCCAGAGATGATTAACAAGAAATTATAGACATAACTTATTAAAGACATAATTATTATTGACCAAACTGCTTATGAATTCCATCTGGGTTTTGTAAATTATATGAAAATAAATTAATAGAAAATCATCCAGAACTTTTTGCTCATGAAAAGAAAAAATAAAAAAGGTCTTACTTTTTTCATCTCATATGTCAAGACCAGAAAGACTGAATTTGCCTTGTTTGGATTCAATGAACAATATTTATTGAATGTGTATATGATTCTTTTTTTTAAGATATCAGTGTGTGCATATGAGTATGTTTTCAAATTAGGCTAATTCAAGAAGAATACGTATAAGAGGAAGAGAAGACAAGAAAGATAGGATAGGCAAGAGAAACATTTTGGCCTTGAAAAATTTGTTTATATTTTACCAATAAGACCAATAAAGTTGTGTAAAATTGATCCGGGTTCTTGTGGCCCTGGAGTGATGGGATGTCTCTTGCAAAACTGTTAGAAAAACTGTGTCTGAATCTGCCCTTGCCACTAAATGAGTGGAACAAATCTTGTTTCTGTGGGACTCTGTGTGAGTAATAATAATGTCTAGCATATATTGAATACCTACCGTAAGTTCTTTATATTTATTAAATTCTTTAATAATCCAGTGTGATGAGTATTAATATGAATTACAGATTAGGGGTCATTGGCACTGGGAAAAAATTTTAATGTTCTGAGTCCAAACATACTTTGTACTGGAGTTTGGATTAAAACCCAGATGGTCTAGTACCAGAGTTCCACTTTCAACCAATGCACTATATAAAATGATACGTTGCAGTGGACCCAAGGATCTCCCTTCCAGCACTAACATTTCTGGTGTTTATGTGGATATGAAAAGTGATTAAACATAAATTTGACTGCCTAAAAATGCTGGATTTTTTTTTATCTTACAATCAAGATTCTTCACAATATTAATTCTGTTTTAGGGTGTAATAAGTGATAAAATCTTCAGTTCATAAGAACAATTCTCATAGGATATTTTTACCTCCATAAAGCAACTCCCAGATCCTTCTCCTACTTCTACACTTCTGATAGAATTTTATAAGAAAATGGTTTCTCTTCCTGTAGAGCTTTCCTTCCTTAATGTCAATATGAATTTTTTGTTATAGATTTAAAACATTTTATTATATTTTTTATTTGTCAATTTATTTGTCAGCATCTGGCAATATGTACAAGATTGAGATAAGACTATAGTCCCCAGTAGTATGATTTGATATCATCTGAAAGACAACATTAACTCAAGATATACTGGGTTATTGGGAATGTTATTATACACACACACACACACACACACACACACACACACACTCTACTGGTGAGTGAACCAATCCAGAATTTCAGATGCCAAAGTCTATTTCCCACCGCATTAGAAGTTTCAGCCATACTCCCAATAGTCGGGGGTGAGGGAGAAGGAGGGTGTCACTTTAATCTTCATTCATTTTCACTTTTATTCACTTAATTCATAATGTGAGTGAAACCTGTATTTTAAAAAGAAAGGAACAGGGTAGCCTATTCACTCTCTCTAGGTGTATGCAAACCACTCGAAACCAATTAGGTGTCAACAGAATTGTTAATTATCCTGGGGTCACCACCTTTTGTGAGGCCTTTCAGAGTAAAAGGGAGGTGTGGCTTAGCTCACGGCAGGTTCAAACAGCCCTCTAATTGACACATTTTATACTCAGCAGTTGGGTTGGCTGGAGAGGTTCACTTTCGCTTTCCATCCACAGAAGAAAAAGGATGGACTATTACATTTACTATTCATTTCTTTATGAAGCAAATACCTATTGATTCTCCGGTTTGAGCTCCAACGCCTGGCAACCCCATGGTAAACAAAGACAGGCATTGCCTCATGAAGCTTACATTCTCTTCTTATGAGAAAATGCCAATCACGTCCCAATTTACAAGTAATTAATAAAGCGGAACTAATTGTAGAATATGTCAGAAGATTCTAAGTCCAAAGGCTTTTGAAGCCTAGGTTGCTTTGTCTCCTATTTCTGAAGACCCAGAAGGAGGTGGTCCACCTTCACTTAGGCTAAAGAATTTAAAAACTCCTCATAAGGACAGCCCATACCACCAATAAGACAGCAGCTTTCCCCATCTATGTCCCCAAATTCCCCTTTGAAGGAGCCACCACCAATATCTTCCTATTACCACTATCCCAAAAGAGAATGTGGATTTCACAGGAACCTACACTTTTGCATAGAATCAGTTAAGAATTATTCTTGGGTATCCTTGAAGTACCCTTAAAAATTTTAATATGCTATGTAGAAAATATCTTAAATCAGGAGCCAAAAAGCTCTGGGTTCTGATTCCTGCTCTTGTACTTAACAGCTAATGAGTAACAGGCAAGTTTTAAACTTCTCTTTCATTTCCCTCATCTGTAAAATAGGGATGATACTATCTCTTGTTCATTTAATAGTGTTAATAAAGGTCTAAATATATATAAGAAATTAATTTGAAAATTAAACAATAGTACATAAATATAAAGCATTTAAAAATCACCATGCTTTCACTCTAAAAAACTGGAAATAACAATGCTTATAATCTTCCCAGCATAATTGTTCAGCTAACACAGCAGTTTTCAAAGTGTGGTCCAGGAAACCTTGGTGGCTCTCTATCCCCTGTAGGGGACCATGAGGTTAAAACTATTTTGATAACAATACTACTAAGAGTTGTTTATCTTATTCCCTCATTCACTCATGAGTGTCTGGTAGATTTTCCTAGAAGCTATCTGACACATGATATCACAACAGATTAAGTGCAGAAGAGATGAAAATCCAGACAGTGTCTTTTTTAAGTCAGATATTAAAGAATTTTTCCAAAATATTAAAAATTCCATTCTCCTCAGGGATTATTTTTTGTTTTGTTTTGGAAATTATTCAAAATTATTCAAAGTAACAAAAACATTTAATGAGTTTATTATTTATTTATGTTTATATTCACACGTCATAAGTTTAGTATTATTTCTTTTGAATGAAACACTATTTTTTAAATTTCTCAATTTAAATTTCTAAGAGAGTTATTATTGATAAATATAACCTACATATATACAAGCTCCTTGGGACTCTCCACATTTTTTAAGAGTTGAAATGGTCACGAGGCAGAGAAGTTAGAAGACTGCGTAGCTAAAATAATATATGAAAAGGAGCTTTGTAGCTGCGAAGCATCACATGCATAAAAAGTGTTGAAATAATCGCTGCATTAGAACTAAGTAGAATATTTGGGAATTGACCTGTATAATTTACTAGCTCTTTCCTACTTCGTGTTCCAAACAACCCATTTTAGTACAAAAGTTTCTAGGATACACCTGTTCTTACATAGGGGCCTCCTGGCGTATTCATGAGTATTTAAAAACTAATGTGACGACCTTATATAATGGCAGAAGAGTGTAAATGAAAATCACGTCTCCATAACTAACCCAATGCTATTGCATTATTTAGGATGTTAAGACTACCATCATCCCAACACTCCGTCTGGGGAAATGCCATATTTGTGGCAAGTAAATTCTTGTCAGACCCTGAAAGAGACTAAAGGTTGAAGAATGGAGTATTTATTCCCTGTCCCTCTTGCTCTGGGAGCCTGGGAACATTGGGCCAGCAGACTGGGTACTCATACCTAGGGTTTTGAATCCTAAAACAACAAAGCAAAGTCACAAAGAGAGACAGAAAACTCATAGCAGTGATGGCAGGGTGGAGAATCCAGCTGTGTCCCAGTGTCTGCCCTGTACGTGATACGAGCTGTGGTAGTGATGTGTGTCTAGTAATAGTAGCTTCATTTCTTTAAAAGATTTTTTATTTATTCATTTGAGAGAGAGAGAGGGCGAGCAAGAGCACGAGCAGTGGGGAGGGTCAGAAGGAGAGGGAGCAGTCTCCCTACTGAGCAGGGCGCCCAATGCAGGGCTCAGTCCCAGAACCCCAGCATCATGATCTGAGCTGAAGGCAGAAGCTTAACCAACTGAGCCACCCAGGCGCCCCCAGTAAGAGTAGCTTTAACGTCAAAGACATGATCTTGGCTCTGTCCTCATTAGCCTACCCTCCTTTAGTTCAAGTGCAAATGCTGAGTCTGATTCTATAGCTTACCTGTAGATGCTGCAAGTTACTTTATACCCAACTAGTTAACTTCTTCCCTGCTTATTTAGCCAGGATTGGTTTCTTGTGGTTTGCCACCAGAACCCTACAAATTCTGGCTACTTAGTTAGGTAGAGTTGGGCATTTCATTTTAGTCTGCTATGTACAAACTGTGTAAACAGACAAATTATCTCACATACTACTACTACTGCTACTAGTAATTGTCTCTTGGGTCTGAGTTTAGTCATCTGTATGTTGGGAATTCTGTTGTGAGGATCAAGTGAAATAATGCATAAAAACTCGGCACAATGTCTGTATGCTGGCAACGGATTTGAGATATGGGCATTAAAAAGCCCACTTCAGAAATAAATGGACTCTAAGATTCATGTGGGTGAATACACGCAACAGGGCATCATACTTGCTTTGTGTTAATATTTCCTTTCCTGAGGGTACATGTAGAGTTTAATAAAAAATAACCAATGGCTTTTCAACCACATTTCTGATTCCTTTAATCCACTTCTGTTGACATATCAAATCATCATTTCTCCTTTCTGATCAGAGCTCTTTCTAATATTGTTTCTCAAAGCAGTGTTATTGGTACTTTGGGTAGGACGAGTCTTTTTTGTACAGGATCGTCCTAAGCATAGCAGGAATTTATCATCACTGACGCCCACTAAATGCCAGGAGGTCTCTAAACTTACGACGACCCAACGTATCTGTAGGGGACAGTTCTGTCCCCAGTAGAAAATGATTGTAAGTCTTGCTGCTCTACGGCATAGTCACACAGTGATCTATTTTAAAATATTTTTAAATAATTAGGATGGATAAAAGAACGTACTTAATATAATAATGCTCCCAGGCTGAAAATTAGGACGTTGAAGAACCAAATACTGAAACTCCTAATGACCTAGGCAAACTAAAGAGGCTGAGAAATAAAAAGGCATTCAATATACTACACACATGTTTAAAATCATGGAAGAAAAACATATTCATAATATTGTGAGAGACTTTGAGAACAGATAGCCCAGTTTTTCTCTAAGTCGATGTGCCTCTGAATTGTCTGAGCTCAATATAAACAACTCCATTCCAGAATTACTAAACTGGAATCCCAGGAATGAGGCTAGTACATGTATATTTTTGCATCAAAGCGTATTGTGTGTAAATGTACAATGCTTTAAAATTGGTGGATTTTACAGGTTTTACTCATTCAACATAAATAATAAACAAGTTCTATAACACAATTCATTAGCACCTACTATGTGCTTAGCACTGTGTACCAGGGATAAACAGAAACATAAGATACAGCCCTGAAATCCAAAGGCTCACTATTTTGTTATGGGAAACATATATTAAATAACTGATGTGCAGTAATGTGATAAGAGTTTCAAAAGCTGAAAAAAAGAAGGGATTTAGTAAGACAGAACAATGACAGGAAGCACTTCCTAGAGGACTGGATAAAGTTTGATGAAAGAAAAATAAGAATTAACATGGCAGAAGATGGAGGAGTTTTGTATAACAAACGAATGCTGTAGTAAACCCAAGGAACAACTGACTTTGAGCAATTATAAAAGGATAGCATCTGTATTGGTCAGGAGATCAGAAGTTAATCTGATTAACTTCAGATTAATCAAATTAATCTGATTAATTGAATCAGATTATTTAGTTCATTTAGTTGCTTTGACCAAATTAACTGATTACTTAACTGAAAAAATATTTAAATTCAGATGCATCTTCACTTAAAAATGCAAGCAGATATAGCAGAAACAATATTTATTACAACAGATAGGGGCTTATTCAGTTAGGAAAGCAATACTGGATTTCCCTAGAAAATTACTGCATATTTACCCAGTGAACTATACTTCAGTTTTCCTTCCTTCCTCCCTTCCTTTCTATCTCCCTCTCTCCCTCCCT